>NC_133618.1:226592408-226832408 GCF_048593235.1 Sminthopsis crassicaudata | reverse complement strand
ATTGTAGGTAAGAAAAGGTTTCTTGCAGAGGTAGAACTTTAACTGAGTCTTGAAGGAATTCGACCAAGATAGCCAAGATGTAGAAATGAGGAGGGAGAGAGTGCTAATCTTGAGAGACAGACTAAAAATGCTTAGTCCTATCATCACATCCTATCTGATTTTTCTGAAGGCAGGGAGAGAGAAGTCGAAGGGAAGCTGCTAGGGGATTCCCTCACTTCTTTAAAATTCAATTTAAATAATCTCCTACATAAATCTTTTTTTCTATCTCTCCAGCTGCTAAGGCCTTCAATGAAATGACACTGTTTATTTTATATAAATGTGTGTATATATGTGTGTGTAGGCTTGTAAGATCCTTGAAGACAAACAAAAGTTCCATTTTTTTTTAATCTTTGTATTCCCAGCACCTGGTACCTCGTAAGTGCTTTAATAAATGCTTGTTGATTGAGTCATTGATTGATATAGTTTTTCTAGGCTCTAAAAAAGAGAGAAAAGCAATGGAAAAAGCAGGACTATAACTAGAGTAGGACAGTCTGGGTCTCATCCAGATGCCAACATGTCAGAGCACACTTCCAAATTGTCTCTAGTGAAAAGACAACGCAATCAAAAAATTCACTAGGCACATTGCTTTATGTGGGGGTGAAGGGAAAATAGCATATTCCGGGAAGAAACTGATTCCCATACCTGCTGTTATGACTAATAATAACAGCCCACAGTTCTCTAAAGTTCTTTACAAAGCACTTTCCTCACTCCAACTTTGTGAGGTAGATAGTACAAGGATAATTATCTCCAATATACAGATGAAAAAAGACAGGGAGACAATAATCACAGACGTGCTCTCTCTGTTCCCCAAGTCAAATGTCTTCCCACTGTATCATGCAGCGTTTTGATGTACAAAATGTTTATTCTAAGTATCTCCTCCTACTCCAACTTCCTTTTCACTGCGCCACCTTATTGGCCTACCTTGTAAAGAATGAAAGGACAGAGAGCAAGAGAGAAAGACAAGAGGATGGGTTAAAAGGTTATACTAGCATTCTTTGGGGAAACATCCAAAAATTATGTAATAGATTAGGACCTCAGAAATTTGGCTTCTGGATTCCCAACAGCAACACAAAGCCATTCTGTTAGATAACTTTGGCTACCAAATCCTTCCTGATGTCCATACTCAGTGATTCGGATTACAGGAAGACCCTGAACAGCTTTGAAAATAGCAATAAATTTATAACATACTATATAATAAAAGCAAATTGTACATGATAGAGTTCTCGGCTTCATGCACAGCTCTCTCAGTTTTTACTGTGTAGCAATATGGAAGGACTCATTTAATTGATGCTTGAGTTCAGAATTCTTTTAATGGGGATCAACACGAACATCAGTGTGGCTGGGATGGAGAGCATAGAGAAAAGGAATCATGGTGTGAAATAAAATTGGCATGATAGGCTGGTAGCATACTGTGAAGGGCTGAGTTTCCTGTGGCGAGCATAGACACCAGCATGGCAGATTTTCTTTAATCCCTCATCCTCAGTTAGAAGAAAGCAAAGATCAGCATGACCCCCTAGCCACCTAAAGTGCTGATCTGAAATTCTAACTACAGAGAATAAGAACATCTTACTGGCCCAACTACAAAATTTGATTCTACTTTTGGACTATTTCTGCTCAAAAAATGCTAGGATTCTATGACTGGAGTTCAATCTTAGATCACAGGTTTCACTCCTCTTCTGAAATACTCCCATCTACCTAACTTTATTTTTTCCAAAGTCACACAACTTGTTTCTCCTTCTCTCCCTCCCCCCATCCATCAAGAGACTTAAACACTTAGAGCAGAAGACATTTATCTGCCAGGATCCCTTTACAGGCTCTTTCCTTTTAGAGGTGAACAGCTTCAACTAAGCCTTCCTGCCTCCTTCTGAAATTCTAGGATTGAGGCAGAGTAAATCTGCATATTATAAACCAAAAACCAGAACCTCAGCCAGGAAACAGTCTTCCACACAGGTAGGAAGTGAGCAATCATGTGGAAAGGAAAATGAAAGTACACAAAAGAAAGAATTAAGTAATTTAAGAGCATTTATTTACTTTGTGCTATAGGCAAAGTTCCAGGACTAAAGGTTGGGAATGCAAATAGGAAAAACAAGATTGTCCCTTCTCACAAGCATCTCACATTTTAATTGAAGACTAATTGTGCAGGTAGTCTTCTTTCAAAGGGAGTAGCAAAGAAGGTACAAACTCATCTTCTTCCATGATATTTTCATTGATAACATCCCACCTATTTGTAACATTGAGCTATTTGATGGTGCCAGTGAATGGGGTGATAAGAATTTTCTTTTCTGCATCTTTAGCAGCTGTGGCTACAGAGGAGGAGGGGTCTGAAGCACCTGAAGAAGCAGGTGTTTCCCATCTTTACATCTCCATGAAACTTGTTCCCCTGGACCCCAAGAAATATACTGGTAGCAGGGCCAAAGGTTTGGGGCTCTTGGACCTATTGTTAGCTGATGGTCAGTAATTAATGTTGGTAATGACCAAGATTCCAGACCCTCCTTCACAGGGTCCGCTCACCTCAAAGACTTAGTAATCTTTAACAAACAAAGATGAAAAGGATAGTGATAAAAGAATGGCCAACATGATGGCCTATTCTAGACCTCTGTCCCTCACTGCTTGGTAGAACAGCTTCTGCCCCCTGACAGACTTGATCATGTACTGGTTCTGATTCAGCAGTAGGACTAAGAGATAACAAATAGTATTTTATAGAAACAACATTATAGTTGAGTCAGGGGACCTGAGCCTGAATTCAAGCATCTCCATTTACTACCTATTTGATCATGGACAATTTATTTCAAGTTTCTGGACCTTCTATCTTTTCCTACAAAAAAAAAAAAAGGTACAATAATCATTCTACTTGTTTCATGGGTCATTGTAGGATTCAAACAAGATCTTGTAGCAGTGGCTGGTATGGATAAGTCTATAAAATATGAGCCATTACTATTATTTCTGATAACATAGGATATGTAAGTTCCTTAAGAATAGTAACTTTTTTTTTTAAATCTTGTCTTTGTTCTCCTAATACCTAGCATAGAACCCTGCCTATTTTAGGGAGGAGAAAGTAAGGGAGAGTCCAAATTAGGATCATTCAGTGGCAAAGCTAGGATGTGAACCCATATTGTCTGATTCTAAATCCAGCATTCTTTCCATGACACCATGTGGGTCCTATTTTGTGTTCTATTTGGATCCTGTTTTGTGCCTGTGTTTGTGTAAGCTTTTGTGCTAGTGTTTTTCCTATGGGAAAAATATGCTCTATATGGATGGTCAAGACCTGGTAAGTATAAGTCCATTTTCCCTAGGAACATTCCCCTAGAACTATTCCTCCTTCCCCAGAATTGGCCCTAATTTTGGGTCCAATTGATACTTGGAAGCAGCTCTCCAAGACAAACTCTTGCTACATTCAGAAATCAGAGAGGATTGAGGAAAATGCTTTTAATATAAAATTGCTAGTGCAACAGATGCCCCATCATTTTCTTCTAGAGTTCCTTTAAATTATAGAATTTTTGTCAAAAGATACCTCATTAACTAACTAATCCAAAGGAAGCTCTAATTTTGAGGATATTTCTCCTGACATCAAACCTTAATTTGTTTATTTTGGAATTTTCACCCATTGATCCTAGTTCTGTCTTCTAAAGCCAAGTAGAAGAAATATAATCCCATCAAATACTTGAAGCCAGTTATGTTTAACCTGGAGACAAACACTAAGGTGCTTCCTTTCTCTATGTTTGTGTCATAGACTGACATTTATGGGGCCTGGGACAAAGGAAAGTGGAGATGTAAAGTCATATGATCTTGTTGAAGCTTCAAGAATATATATAGTCATAAGAATACTATGTGATTCTCTTTGCAGATTACATAGTGGTATAGAGATTCCTAAAAAAATAAGTAAAAATTACGTGAAAAAATTAACAATTTTAGCAAAGTTACAGGATATAAAATAAACCCATAAACATCATCAGCAAGGGATAGAAAAAAATTCCATTTAAAATAACTATGGATGATATAAAGTACTTGGGAGTGTACCTGCCAAGACAAACCCAGGAAATATATGAGCAAAATTACAAAAAACTTTCCATACAAATAAAATTAGATCTAAACAATTGGAAAAATGTCAGTTGGTCATGGATAGACTGAACTAATATAATAAAAATAACAATTCTACCTAAATTATTCAGTGCCATATCAAACTGCCAAAAAATTAATTTATAGAACTAGAAAAAAAAATAATTACAAAATTTATCTGGAAAAAAGAAAGGATCAAGAGAATGTGCTCACTAAATTTGGAATGATACATAAAAGATTAGCATGGCCCCTACATAAGGATGATATTCCAATTCATGAAGACTACAAAGAGAATTAATGAAAAAAATGAAAAGGATGGTGGCCTCGCCAAACCAGGCCTAAAACTTTTTTATGAAGCAGTGTCATCAAAACTATTTGATACTGGCTAAGAAATAGAGTGGTAGATCAGTGGAATAAGTTAGGTTCACAGGACATAATAATCGATGACTATAGTACTGTTTTATAAACCCAAAAATTCCAACTTCTGGAAAAAGAACTCACTATTTCACAAAAGTTGCTGGGAACAGTAGAAAAAAATATGGCAGAAACTAACATAGACCAACATCTCATATCATTTAGGTGTGATAAGATCAAAATGGTATACAATTTAGACATTAAGGGTGATACTATAAGCAAATTAGCAAGGGACCGTTTACCTGTCAGATCTTAGAGAAGAGAGGCATTTATGACCAAAAAAGAAATAGAGAACATTATGAAATACAAAATGGACAATTATGATTATATTAAACTAAAAAAGGTTTTGCACAAACCAAACCAATACAACCAAGATTATAAAATAAGCAGAAAGCTGGGAAACAATTTTTACAGTCATTATTCTAATAAAGGCCTCCCTTCTAAAATATAGGAAGAACTGGGTCAAATTTATAAATATACAATTCATTCTCTAATTGATAAATAGTCAAAGGACATAAACTATTTTCAGATAAAGAAATTAAAATCATATATATTCATATAAAAATGTTCTAAAACACTATTGATTAGAGAAATGTAAATTTCTATCAGATTTACTAAAATGATGGGAAAAGATAATGATAAATATTGGAGGAAATATGGGAAAACTGCAACACTAATGCTTTGTTGGTAGAGTTGTGAACTGATCCAGCTATTCTGAAGAGAAATTTGGAACTATGCCCAAAGGGCTATCAAATTGTGCATATCCTTTGATCCAGCAATCTCACTATTGGGTCTGAATCCCAAAGAGATCATAAAAGATGGAAAGGACCCACATGTACAAAAATGTTTGCAGCAGCTCCTTTTTTGTTAGCAAAGAATTGGAAAATGAGTGGGCACCTATTAATTAGGGAATAGCTGAATAATCTATGATATATAAATGTAATAGAATACTACTGTTATATTAAAAATGATGAACACGATGACAGGAACAAATAATGATGAATGTTGGAGGGGATGTGGGAAAACTAGGACACTGATACATTGTTGGTGGAGTTGTGAAAGAATCCAGGCATTCTGGAGAGCAATTTGGAACTATGCCCAAAAAGTTATCAAACTGTGCATATCCTTTGACCCAGCCATACTACTACTGGGCTTATATCCCAAAGAAATACTAAAGAAGGGAAAGGGACCTGTATGTGCCAAAATGTTTGTGGCAGCCCTTTTTGTAGTGGCTAGAAACTGGAAAATGAATGGATGCCCATCAATTGGAGAATGGTTGGGTAAATTATGGTATATGAAGGTTATGGAATATTATTGTTCTGCAAGAAATGACCAGCAGGATGAATACAGAGAGGCTTGGAGAGACTTACATCAACTGATGCTGAGTGAAACGAGCAGAACTAGGAGATCATTTTACACTTCAACAATGATACTGTATGAGGATGTATTCTGATGGAAGTGGATATCTTCAACATAAAGAAGATCCAACTCACTTCCAGTTGATCAATGATGGACAGAAATAACTACACCCAGAGATGGAACACTGGGAAGTGAATGTAAATTGTTAGCACTACTGTCTATCTACCAGGTTACTTATCTAATACTTAATGTGCAACAAGAAAATGGTATTTACACACATATATTGTATCTAGGTTTTATTGTAACATATGTAAAATGTATGGGATTGCCTGTCATCGGGGGGAAGGAATAGAAGGAGGGGGGGATAATTTGGAAAAATGAATACAAGGGATAATATTATAAAAAAATTTATTCATGCATATATACTGTGAAAAAAAATTCTAAAAAAAATGATGAACACACTGATTTCAAAAAAGCCTAGAAAGATTTATGTGAACTGATGTTAAGTGAAATGAGCAAAACCAGGAAAATATTATACACAGCAATAACAAGACTGTGTAATGATCAACTATAATAGACTTAACTCTTCTTAGAAATTCAGTGATCTTAGGCAATGTCAACAAATTTTGGATGGAAAATGCTATCCATATCCATAGAGAGAACTATAGAGATTAAATGCAAATCAAAGCATATTATTTTCACCTTTTTTTAACCTTTTGCTTTTTTCTTTCTTTCTCATGGTTTTCTCCTTTTGTTCTGATTTTCCTTTCCAAACATGACTCATATGGAAATATATTAAAAATGAATATATAGCATATCTCAAATTGCTTGCTGAATTGGAAAGAAGGAAGGTAAGGCAGAAATTTAAAAAAAAATTTTTGGAACACAAAATCTTTCAAAAATGAATATTGAAAACACCTTTACATGTAATTAGAAAAAAAATGTACTATTAAAATAAATGTTTTTTTAAATGGAAAATAAAATAAAATAAAATAAATGCTATTTGCTTTTGATTACCTATTATTCCCCTGGAAAAAAGCTAAAGATACACTTCTTTCCTTAAAATAAAGAGGTTAGGAACCATGGATGCAAGATGTTGTATATATTACTGGGTGTGTCCCTGTCTTTTTTTTTTTTTTTTTTTGTTTAACTTTTGTTCTTTATTTCAAAGAATAATTACAAGGTTGGGGTGGGAAGAGGTACAGTATAGCCAGACATGACACAGAGTATAAGATAAAGAACATTGACTTTTCAGATCTATGGATAAGGAAAGCATTTATGACCAAACAAGAGACAGAGAACATCATGGGAAGTAAAATAGATAATTTTGAGTACGTGAAATTTTTACAAGTTTTTGCACAAACAAAACCAGTGCAGCCAAAATTAGGAGAACAGGAAACTGGGGCAGGAGGGAGTAAGTTTCTCTGATAAAGGCCTCATTTCTCAAATATATAGGGAACTGAGCCAAATTTATAAAATTAAGAGGCATTTCCCAGTTGATAAATGGTCAAAGGATATGACCAGGCAGTTTTCAGAAGAAATCAAAGTTATCCATTGTTATATGACAAAGTGTTCTATTTCACTGTTAATTAAAGAAATTCAAATTAAAACAACACTGAGGTACCATGTCACACTCATCATTTCGGCTAACATGACAGAAAAACAATGCTAGAAGGGATATGAAAAATAGATACACCAATACACTATTGGTGGAGAGATGAAATAGTCCAATCGTTTTGAAGAACAATTTGGAACTATACAAAATGGCTATTCAACTTTGTATACTCTTTGACCCAGAAATATCACTATAGATCTTTATTCTAAAGAGATCATAGAAAAAGGAAAAGGATTCATATGTACAAGATTTATAGCAACTCTTTTTGTGGAGGCAAAGAATTGGAAATTAGGAGATACGCTTCTTTTGGGGAATGCAGGACAATTTGTATTCTATGATAGTGATGGAATATAATTGTGCTGTAAGAAATAATGAAGAGGATGGTTTCGGTAAAACCTGGGAAGACTTATATGAAGTGATACAAAGTGAAATGAATAGAACCAGGAGATTAGTGTACATAGTGGTAATAAAATTTGTAACAATGATGAACTGTGAAAGACTCAGATATTTTAGTCAATATAATCATCTAAGAAAATTCTAGACTTATGAAGAAAAATGTCATCCATTACCAGAAAGAGAGAACTGATGAACTCAAAGTACAGATTGAAGCATATTTTAATTGCTTTATTTTTCTTGCTTTTTTTCCCTTTTTTGTAACATGATTAATATGAAACTATTTTACATGACTTCACATTTATAATTGGTATCCTATTTCTTGCCTTTTTGATGGTGAAAGAAGTGCCAAATGGAGGAACAGAATTAGGAAATCAACATTTTTTTTAAAGGAGCATTAAGAAATATAAAGGATGATGATAGTGAAGAAGGAAAAAAAAAAAAAGAAGAAAACTGTTATCCAAAAATCTATATTCAGATCCTGCTTCTGATACTTTTCTTCTCCTTAAGCAAAGTATTATCTCTCCTTAAGCAAAGTACTTAGCTTTAGTGGACCTCAGTTGCCTCATCTGTAAAATGAGGTCACTGAATTAAATGACCTCTGAATCCTTTCCAGTACTAAAATTAAAACAACAAAAAATGTATAGTCATAACTTTATTTAGGTTTTAAAAGAATTAGCTAAATATGAGTAAATCATAAGATTCATGGGTTCAGGGTCATCATTATCTGTAGCTAGACTCAAATGGAATTCACTTTTCCACTTCAGACAAAGAGATAGTAGAATTGAGCAGCCTCAGTCACTAAGATGCTGAGATCTTGGGCTTCTAATCTTCATCCAACAGTGGCCTTCATTTATCTTCATCTCCCAGTCAGTAGCATATGGAAGAATAATCTTGATCTACAGGCCCCACAGGAAGAATTGACCAACCAATAAAAATATGTATTTAAAATGTAAAAGAACCAAGTAGCTTGCAAAGAGACAGACCCATCCCAGTGCTCAGAGGCACTGCTAGATGAAGAAGCTCTCTGAGACCCTAGTTTGAAGAAGATAGGCTATCATCAAAGTATCTTAGTATTAAATGGGACCTCAGAGGACATCTGGACCAACTACATGCAAGTATCCTTCTTCTAGCAGTCCTGGTTCATGGCCAGAGGGCCTCTAATTGAACAGACCCAGTACAGGAAACTCACTTCTTATTTTGTAATGTAACATGCTCTGTTTTCTAACAGCCCTTCCTTTTACTGAGCCAAAATCTGCCTCTCTTCCCTCTACCGGCCTTATTTCTGCTCCCTAAAATGGTAGAAGTCTATTCTAAATGATAGGCCTTCGTGTTTTTGATGACAGCCCATCTTTCCCTCTTCCTACCAAAACTCTTTTCTAGGCTGAATACTTCCAAATCCTTTGACCAATTTACCTTATCATGGTTTCTAAATCTTCAATCATCCCAGTCATTATGCTCAGAAGATGTTTCAGTTTCTCTAGAATCCTCCCCCTGCCCCATAAGAATAAAATATTCCAGAAATGTTCTCTATACCTTGCTTTGAAGGTGTTTCATTTTATCTAGAATAATCCCCGCATAACTAAAATATTCTAGATGTGTTCTATAAACCGTGTTCTGAAGGTATCTGGAGTCTCCCCCCCCCCATGAATAACATATTTCAGATGTGTTCTATCTACCCTGTTCTGAAGGTGCTTCAATTTATCTAGAAATCCCCCTCATGAAAAAAATATTCCAGGTATGTTCTATATATTGCTCTCTGAAGGTGTTCCAATTTAGCTTAAATCCCCCCCTTAAGAATAAAATATTCCAGAAATGTTCTATACACCCTGCTCTGAAGGTACTCCAGTTTGTCTAGAATCCTCTCTTCCACCCCCTGCAGTGAAATATTCCAGAAGTATTCTATATGCCCTGCTCTAAAAGTACTTCAATTTACCTAGAACCCCCCCTACTATGCAGATAAAATATTCCAGGTGTGTTCTATACACCCTTCTCCAAAGATTACAGTTTATCTAGGCTTCTCTAAAATGAAAATCATTTCTAGATGAGTCCTGTGTAATATAGAATGAAGGAATTACTAAGTGAAGCTTTCCTTAATGGAGAGGGTAGCTGAAAATTCTGTGTAGAGAACTGGTATCGTGATATACTATCTAACCTGCTTTGGGATTGTTCTATAACAGCAATAATGATAAGTGGCAAAGTCATATAGTGCTTTAAAGTTTGAAATATATTTTACAAATATTATCTTGTTCTTCACAACAACCCTGAGATAGGCAGTGAGGCTACAGAGAGTGCCTTACCCAGAGCACATAGCTAAATGACTGTCCAGGATTTGAATTCAAATCTTCCTTCAAATCTAGCTCTCTATCCTTTGCGTCACTTAGCTGCCTTATATACACAGCATGGTTTGAGGAAACCTGACATACCATCTACATATTACAGTTTTAGTGTAGCATAATAGCCAGGGAACTACAGTTGGCTTCAGAGAGACCTGTTTCAGACATTTAATAACAAGACTCAACCTTGGAGAAATGATCTTATCTATCTTTTCCATTTTCTTTTCTATAAAATCAAGATGGAGGTGAAGGGTTTAACTCAATGAGAGGTCCCTTACAGCTTTAAAATGATGAGCCTATAATCTGCAATATTTACCTCAAAGTATTATGGTGAACAATAGATGAAATAAGACATAGAAAGCATTATGTAGACTTTAAGGCTCTATATAAATATCAGTTGGCATTTTCCCCAATCACTCACTTTTTTAAATAATAGCTTTTTATTTTCAAAATACATGCAAAGATAGTTTTCAGCATTCATCCTTACAAAATCTTGTGTTTTAAATTTTTCTCTCTGCCTTCTCCAACCCCTTCCCCTAGACAGCAAGTAATCCAATATAGGTTAAACATGTACTATTCTTCTATATATATTTCCACATTTATCATGCTGAACAAGAAAAATCAGATCAAAAAGGGAAAAATGAGAAAAAAACAAAAAGCAAGCAAACAAGAACAAAAAAGGTGAAAATGCTATGTTGTGATCCATATTTAATCCCTATAGTCCTCTCTGGATGCTGGTGGCTCTCTCCATCACAAGTCTATTGGAACTGGCCTGAATCACTTCATTGTTAAAAAGAGCCACATCCATAAGAATTGATCATCAAATAATCTTCTTGTTGCTGTGTACAATATTCTCTTAGTTCTACTTACTTCATTTTGCATCAGTTCAAATCATCCTGCTGATCATTTCTTATAGAACAACAATATTCCATAACATTTATATAACATAACTTATTCAGCCATTCTCCAACTGATGGGCATCCACTCAGCTTCCAGTTCTTTGCCACAACAAAAAGGGCTGCCACAGACATTTTTGGCATTTTTCTTTTTTTATGATCTCTTTGGGATACAGGCCCAATAGAAATACTGCTGGATCAAAGGATATGCAGAGTTTGGTAGCCCTTTGGGCATAATTCCAAATTGCTCTCCAGAATGGTTGGATCAGTTCACAATTTCACCAAAAACTGTGTTAGTGAAATGGCTAATTTTTATTGAGCAAAAGTGGCACAGTCCAGAAAGAATTGGGGCTCAGAGGAGACCTTGATCCTAGGAAAGGCAAATCCTTAAGCTAGATATTCATTGTGTTAGATATAACCCAGGCTCCTTCAGAAAAAGCTAGGTGGGACTGAATTATTTAGAACCCAGCTTCTTAAACTATGGATCAGAACACCATATGAGGTCTCATAAAAAGACCCCCCAAATGAATGTGGGGGTCATGAAATTATGATTATCAGTAGATGTTTGATTTGAAAAACTTTTATATATCTATATGTCTCTCTCTCTCTCTCTCTCTCTTCATATATATATATATATATATATATATATATATATATATATATATATATATATATATGTGTGTGTGTGTGTGTGTGTGTGTGTGTGTATATATATGTATATATATATATATATATATACATACATGTAGAGTCACATAAAAATTTCTCAGGACAAACAGAATGAAAAAGTCTAAGAAGCCCTGAATTAAAGTACTGCAAGAAAGGGAATCCCAGCCCTAGAGAATTCTTCCAGTAAAGTATAGCAAACTCGAACGCTCTCTCTGTGCTTTTGCCTAGGCTGTTCCCCCATTTCTAGAATGCTCTCTATTCTCATAGAATCATAAATTTTGAATCAGAAAGACTCTTAGGGATCACCTAACCCATCTCTTTTATTTTATAAATAAGAAGAGGCCCAAACAATTGCCCAAGTCCACTTAGGTAGAAATAATGAGGCTAGGATTGAATCCAGGTCATCTGACTCTAAAACCTTTCCAGTAAAAGTGAATTTCCAATGAAAATTCAGAACTCTAACAGCTCTTTCCAATGTATTGCTGCTCATCTTTACTAAATATGACCCCTATCTTCTTTCCATACTCAGAACTTATTCACCTTCCCTCTCCCATCTTGGAAATTACCTTGCATTCATTTTATAACCACTTATCTGTGTATGTGCTATTTTCCCCTATTAATAGAATGTAAGCTCTTTAAGGATAGGGACTAATATGTGCCTCTCAATCAATAAATATTCATTAAGCATTCTTATATGTACCAGGCACTGTGCAAAGCACTGAATGATCTCAATAAATACTTGTTGAATTGAATTGCATACATGTTTTAATAAATTCACAAAATCTCAAAAGTCCACAGAGGAGGTAGTCCTGCTGTGGGACTCTGAAGAGGTGCATGACAATGCAAGAGCCTCTTGAAAGACAATGAGGAAGGAGATTTAGGCTGTAGAAGAGGAGAAGAAGGGGCTCTCAAGAATGGGGATGAGCCAAAGGTTCCTGGGTAGAACAGGCTATACCTGTAAGATCCAAGTCTTACCTTCTTTGAACCCAAGGTAATTTCCAAAGTCACAAAATTCATCTTGTCAAGTAATCAGGGAACTTTTCTTTACGCAGCTGAAACAGCTACTGAGGTTTTTTTGAGGAAGGGGGATGGGAAGAACAGAATCCTCAGCCCTAATACCCCAAGGGCCAGTCACATGGGGACCAGCGCAAGTCTGGGTTTCACCAACGTCAGGAAATGACACATACCAGCCAGGCAGAGTAGGGAGGAGGAAGGCATGAATCACACCCAGGAAGTGGCAAAGGGACAGAAGAGGGAGGTCGTCCGGGAGGAGAATGGGGAAGACCCTGGGAGAATCATACTAGACATAGGACCACCAACGGGCCCACTCTTCTACTCCTGGCTCTGCTGGCAGGGTAACTAACCCAGGAAGTCCTGAGTCTGACCAGGTGAGGAGAAAACCTGCTGCCAGAAGGTACATGCAGGTAGGAAAGTCTCAGAGTGAGACAGATGCCTCACCCTCCCAAAACCAGTCATATTAGCAAACATTAGACATTAATCATGATTTTACTACATTATTTAACATTATATCAACTATTTCCTGACATATTAAGCAGATCTTGAACATGAACTGAAATAGGGGAAATTACCGGGTGAGGGGATTTTGATTCTTGAGGTCATGAGAACATCTTTGATGAATCAGAAACTCCCTTAATCCAAGATAAAACAGGTCCTCTAGTACAACCCCCATACAACAAGGATGCTAGCACAGTACCTAGCACATACAAGCACGAATTCCCCCTTTTTAACATCTGTATTAGCAGTAAATCCACCTTTTTTTTTTTTGAGTGTTTTCAGTAACTGAGACCTTTGCAATGTGGCTCCATTCTCCATTCCTTTCCATATACCCCATGTTACATACAAACTGACTTATTTCCTGTTCCTTGAATTTGGTGTTCCATCTCTGGTCTCCATACCTTTGTAGTACATGATTGAAATGGGTTTCTGCCTTAATTATGTCTCTTAGAATTTGTATTTCCTTTAAGGCTTAACTCAAGTACCATATCTTACATGAAATCTATCCTCATTTCCACTACCAACTGCTAGTGGTTCCTCCACAAATAACTTTTTGTTGGCTTCATATATTTTGTATCTATTTACTATAAGTATACCTTTCCCTCTCCCCAATAATAAAAGCTTCTTGGGGGCAGGAACTATTTTGTTTTTGTCTGTTTACTCCTAATGCCTCTATTTCATTGGTTAATATCAAGATATCAAATCCAAAGCATTAAAAATAAACGTCACAAAGAAGGCAATGGAGAGGCTGTGGCTGGTGTGAGTAGACTGTAACGTATAACCAAACAATAGGAGTAAAGGATGCTGCTGAGGAAGTGCATGATGGGAAGAGAAAAATGGGCTAGTCACAGGGAAAGCATGAATAATAACAGGTGGACAGGCAGAGTCCCCCACTAATGTCCTCATGATATTCAGAAAAATTAAAAAATGGTCCTCAGTTGATAAATAATCAAAGGACATGAACAGGCAGCTCTCAAAGGAAGATGAACAAACTACTACCAAAGTCATGGGGAAAAAGGCTCTAAATCGAACCTTCTTAAACTGTGATCACAACCCAACGTGAAGTCACATCACTGAATGCGGGGATTGTGAAATTATGATTTATTATTTGTAAAGGTTTGATTGGTATACCTATATTGATTTGTATATTGTTTGATACCTATATGTAGGTATATATCTACATACCCAAAGTCACATAAAAATTTCTTGGACCAATTGAAAGTGAAAAAAGTTTAAGAATCCCTGCTCTAAATCACTACTAATTAAAGAAAT
This sequence comes from Sminthopsis crassicaudata, assembly GCF_048593235.1. Taxonomy (NCBI): domain Eukaryota; kingdom Metazoa; phylum Chordata; class Mammalia; order Dasyuromorphia; family Dasyuridae; genus Sminthopsis; species Sminthopsis crassicaudata. The sequence continues at coordinate 226,817,844 of NC_133618.1, read as the reverse complement.
TCAAATTGGAGCAACTTTGAACTTTTACCTTACAGTCAACAGATTGGCAAAAAAGACAAAAATGGAAAATGTCAGATGTTGAAAGAGATATGGAATAAATAGATACATCAATGCACTATTGCTGGTGCTGTGAATTGATCTAGCCATGAAAAGTAATTTGGAACTATGCTCCCCTCCCCCAAGTCACTAAAAATGTGTATATCCTTTGATCCAGTGATACAACTCAGGTTCCATCTCACACTTATCAGTGTGATAAAGAAAGATGAAAAAAGGAAAATGGCAAAGGCTGAAAGGACTGTGGGACAACAGGTATACTAAGACACTGTTGGGGAGCTGTGAATGGTCCAACCATTCTGAAAAGCAATGTGCAACTATTCCTTTCTCCCAAAGAAATCAAAGAATGAGGAAAAGAACCCATAAGAAAAAATAGTTACAGCAATTCTTATTGTAATATCAAAGAACTAGATTAAGGGAGCACTCCAGGATAGGTGAAAAATGTATAACCATATGAATGTCATGGAATACTACTATGTTATAAGAAAGAATGAGAGGGATAATTTAAAAGAAATCTGGGAAAACTTATATGAACTGATACAGAATCAAGTCAGCTAAACTAAAATCATTTTTACAATAATAATAACATTGTAAAGACAACTTTGAAAGATTTAAGAACTCTGTTTCATGCAATGACCAATAGGGATTCCAGAATTCTAGAAGATAGAAAATGAAGCATGCTAGCACAGTACCTAGCACATACAAGGTGCTTAATAAACAAAGGCTTATTGACTTAGCTGGATTCCTGCAAATGCAGAATGAGCCCTCCATTTCTGGATATGACCAAAAAGGAACTTGTTACAAGAGGTTTTGTTTTTCTCTTTTCACATGTGGGAAAGGACAGGCATTGGGGAAAAAAGAAAAGAAAAGAAATATTTGATAATTGAAAAAAAAGTTAAAAATGAAAAGTTACATTTAAAATATTGAGTTGAGGCAGCAAAGCCAGCGGACAATGCAGAACAAGTCATAGGTAATCCAGAGGAGTATGCGATACATTCAGGAAAATCTCATTAGCTTTAACTGCACTAAGCCAAAATGTCATCTGAATTGAAAAGACCATCAGAGAGAGTGGATGAACCTGAAAAAAAAAAAGGCTACAGAGACCCTGAATGGAAAAACCATGCAAAACAACCAGATCTTTCTGAGCTTCTAGAGGATGGGACCAAGGAGTCTCATGACCATGCTGAAAATACCCAGTTTGTCAAAGATTTCTTGAAAGGCCATATCAAGAAGGATCTCTTCAAGCTAGTTACCACTGTACTTTATTTCCCATACTCATACTCTGGAAGAAGTGATGGACTGCAACAAGAATCATCCAGCCTTTGCTCCTTTTTCTTTCTCTGTGGAGCTACAGAACAAAGAAGCAATGACCAAGGATATGGAGTATTTTTTGGTGAGGACTGGCAGGAGAAAGTGAAGTGTTCAAAGGCTACTACTCAGCAGTATGTAGACAGGATCCATTACATGGGGCAACATGAGCCAGAGCTCCTTGTGGCCCACGCCTACACATGGTACATGGGGGACCTCTCTGGGAGCCAGGTACTAAAGAAAGTGGCCCAGCAGATACTGAAGTTACCAAGCAGAGGAGAAGGGATCCAGTTTTTCCCAACAGGCAATGCCCAATAGTTCAAGCAGTTTTATCAAGTCAAGATGAATGCTCTGGACCTGGATCTGAAGACCAAGGAGAAAATTGTCAAGGAGGCTAACATTCAGATTTTCAATGAACTGAATAAGGCTGGCTCTCTGCTGGCCAAAGAATCCCAGGATGGAGAGCTCCTAATACATGATGGGAAAGGAAATGTCCACAAGTGTCTGTACTATGCTGCTCAACAAGGTGCCCATGAGGGTGCTTGCCCCTTCAAAAATGTCATGGCCATATTAAGGCAGCCTAATCTTCAACTTGTCCTCACTGCTGCTGTGGCCCTAGCTTCTAAACTGATGGCTTGGTTCTTCATGTGAAGAAGCAGCCTGGGACCCTGGGGTCCTCCAGGGATGATCTCAGTCAATTCACCCCCACCCGTATCCCTACCCTTACCCTTCTGACTAAATCACTTCCTCAGGTGAGGTGTGTTTTTTTGTTGTTGTTTTGTTTTTTGTTGTTGTTGTTGGCTTTTTGTTTTTTTGTTTTTGTTTTTGTTTTTTTGTTTAAAAAAAAAACTGGGTTTGAGAAAACAAGCAACCAATAAAACCAGACACTAACAGATTGCCTTCTGCAATATGATTTTGTAACCCAGACACTAAGGTGGGGAAGAGGGTTAGGGTCCTGGACCATCTTCAGCAATATAAACTCAGAGAAAGACTCAAACCCAGACCTTAATGATATAGGAAGCACAGCTTAGATCCAAAAACCTCTATGCAGTAGAGAAATTTCCCTCAGCCTCTTGGAGTGAACTCTTCCCCTAAGGTTTCCACCTTGTACTTAGAGTTCTCTTCTTCTTTCCTCTCCTCTCATCACTCAAGTTTGAATTGATCACTCTCAGTGGATAAGATGCTTCACTCAAAACAATAGTTAGCAGGTTGGGGTGGAAAGAGTGGAGAGAGAAAAAGAATAAAGCTGCTGCTACACTGTGTTCACCATACCAAAGGCAGGGGGACAAACAGCCCTGAGAGGAAAAGAGCCTGTGTTTCTGGGGCTGGGAACCAGGTTTCTACTCTAGACTCTGAGGAAGTTTCATTTTAACTACTTCCTTCAACAAATCAAGCCTTACTGCTTCTTCTGCACACATGCATAGAAGCAAAGAGTTAGGGTTCTTGTGTGGTTACAATCAGTGTAAATGCTAAAGCATCCAATAAATTTTATACTTCAAAAAATAAAATGTTTATCAAAGAAATCCTCCATAATCTTGGGTAGTCCTCAATGACAAATTTATGAGAGGATATGAACAAGAATCAGAGACAATAAGAAAGTATGGATGGGTTCCTATCTACACCAATGAAAGAAAAGATGAAATCACAGATCCACTGAGCATTTGGATTTCCCAGTGCTTACCAAGAATAGCATCTTGCCTATAATAGGCATTTAATAAATGTGTGTTAATTGATTAACTTAAGGTTAGATTCACTTCCTATGATATAACACTTCATATGGGAAGCCAGCCTTAAGTGTTAGCTTTCTCTTTTCCTTCAAATTTTCTTTCATTTATTATTTTATGCATAAATTGTATCTCCTTGAGGACAACAGCTGGTTTGTTTTTGCCTTTGCCTATGTATAACATAGGACTTTGCCCATGTAAAGTTCTTAATAAATGCTTGATGAAGTCAGTTCAATTGCAGGAGAAATGAGGATCCTCACTATTTCATAAGACAGCAAGCTCCAGCTTTGGGTGATTATAATTGTTAAGAGTATAAATCTGCCTCCCAGAGGCAACCATCTATGCAATAATAGATAGAGTAATGGGCCTAGGTCAGGAAGATCTGAGTTCAAATTCCACCTCAGACTATGTAGCCCTGTGCAAGTTAAACTTCAGTCTGAAATAATTTAAAAATCTATTAAATGGGGAAAATAGTGTCTATCTCTCGAGGTTGTTGTCAAGATAAAATGAGACAATGTTTATAAAACACTACTGAAAACTAAAAATGCTACATAAAAATTAGTTTTTTTCCTATTATCATTATTATCCCTTATAATTCCTATCTATTGATCCCAGTTCTTTCCTTTGGAGCTTAATGCTACAAGTCTAATTAATCTTCCATATGACGATTCTTCAAAGAATTTGTGACGGTTATCAAATTCTGCCTGTTTCCTCTTTTCCAGGCTACAAATATTCTTAGTTCCTTAAACTTTTCTTTCATATGGCATGGTTTTCAGACCATGACCTCACAGATCACTGAAGGAACTGCAGAGAAAATTAAGGCCTAAAATTAAGTCACTCAACTAAGATTATCAAGTAATATTTGAATCCATGTGCTCCCAAGCCACTCATTTCTGTCATCCTTGCTCTCTCTTTTTTTTTTCCTTCCTTTGAAAAAAATATTTTTATTTAAAATTTTTTATTTTACCAAATACATGCAAAGATAGTTTTCAATATTCAGCCTTGAAAAACCTTGTGTTCCAATTTTTTCTCCCTGACTCCTATCCACCCCCTCCCATAGACAGCAAGCAATCTAATATAGATTAAACTTGTGAAATTTATGTCATTCAATCTGGGTGCCCTCCTGTAGACTCCACACAGTTTGTCAGCAGGGTTCTAGAAATGTAATTCTAGGAACTGGACATGGCATTTCAGATGCATGTTGATCAGTCCAGAGCACAGTGCTGTACCTCTAGCCTTAATCAACTCTAAATTCCTGGCTATCAGAGCAGAGAGATCCAAGGAATAACTAGAAGCTGGGAAATTTGAGAATATGAGATAGCTAGATTTTAATAGTTCACTATTTCTGATGAGGTCTTCAGGAACTGGGTGCCATTGGCAGAGAGGGACTGGGGCATTGATGGAATTGTTCCCTGGGGCACTGATAGGAATCAGTTTAGCCTGGTGATCCCCCCTCTATGGAGGTTCCTCACACACACTGTGAGTGGCCCCATCTTGCTGTGTCCAACCAAAAAATATGAGTTATATCCCATTCCTGAGGTTAAATTTCCCTTACAAATCTATCCATGGCTCATGCCATCTTTGCTGAATCCCTCTTGAAGTTGTAGCCCACCCACAGCACTTTGCTTCATCTTTCCCTTCACTTCTCCCCTGCAACATAGTATCTCTCCCCCTGCCACATAGTGTCTCTCCTCTCATCTCCTCACTATGATGCCTGATATCTTTCCTTTGATCCCCCCACCATGTCTCATGATGTTCTTCTCATAGCTAACTCTTTTAGAGTGCTAAATCCCTTTTAGGAGCCTCATGATATATAACTTTTATCTTGGTTAATTGTAAGTTCCACTAGGGAACTTATCTTTTCCACCTTTAATTATTAAAATCCCTTTCTTTGCTATATGCTCTCCCAACTCTATTTCGTACTTACCAGTCCTGATATATATTGCATTTCTTCATTTTGTCTATAATCTCTTCTAAATAAACATACCTTTTACCAAAGAGAATGGCCATTGTGAATTCTTCACATGACCGAACCCCAATATTTGGTGTTGTCCTAAACCACTTCATTTGGAATCTATAACCACATCATTTCTATCAGTTACTAAGAATAGATCTCAGTGAACAGGAAAGTTTTATAGCAAAAACCATAAGGAATTATGATTCACAGACTAGTATCTCACTATTTTTTAAGATAAATTGCTAGAGTATTCTGGGAGAAGTAATAGACAAGATCAATCTTGGTAACAGCCCCATGTACCCACAAATTGGAGGGTCCAGGCAATTACAGAGACTAGAGAGCTACAGTCACAGATTGAGCAAAAAAAAAGGAATTGTCACCATTGGATGTTTGGCTGTTTCAATCCTTTCTGACTCTTTGTTAGCCCATTTGGTATTTTCTTGGCAGAGATATTAGAATGCTTTGTCATTTCCTTTTAATTATATTTTTACAGATGAAGAAACGTGACTTGCACAGGGTCACATAGCTAGGAAGTATCTGAGATCAGATGTGAACTTAGGAAGAGCAATATTTCTGACTCCCTATTTGCTGTGTCTGCTAACTGTCTGTTATTATCACTAAGTGATGTTTAAAAACACACTGGGGGTGGGGAGAGAGGGAGTCACAACTTTTATTGTTTCCTGGTAGCAATGCTTTTCTGTGAAAAGCTAGCATGTTACTGTGAGTGAAAGGAGCGCGTTCAAAGCACACTTTTGTGCTGTATTGGGCCAGTCCTTAATCTTTCTTGACTTCATTTTCCTTATCTGAAAAAAATTAAGATACTGGACCAAATAACCTTCAAGTTCCTTTTTGGTTCTAAATGTATGCAGTCTGAAAGACTACAACATACATTCATATGGCAGACAAGCACAGTGTCCAAATATCTAGAGGGATAACCCACCAGCCTTGGATTATGCTAGCCTTCATGATGCCTACAGAGGCCCTAGATTGCATTAAACATTTCTTGCCCTGGCCACAGAAATCATGTCAAGCCTTAAAGATCCTCTTCTCATGTTTTGTTTGGCTATCTTTAGTTCTTATAAGGGTTTTGTTTCTCTTTTCTTTTTCTAGGGAGGAGGTAAGTGAGAAAAAACATACATTTTTGCTAATTTAAATTATTAAATTTAATTTAAAAATAAAGAAAATTCTCCCACTTCCTGGAACAGTCATCATTGTTGAATCATAGATCTGGAGCTAAAAACAACATGAGAGGTTATCAATTCAAACCCTTTACTTAATAGAGAAGGAGACTTGGTCTCAGGAAGAATGGTTTCATTGGTTTGCCCAAGGTTATGAATCCTGGTAATGATACAAAAATAAAGCTCCCTGCCCTCAAGGAGTCCTCATTTTGTAAGAAAAGATTTAGTGGCAAAATGAATATTTGAACCCAGATTTTCTGAATCCAAATATTATATTTCATACACTATACCACAAATACTAAATGGGCTTCAGAAACAATGCTAATTTTTTGTGGCAGCCCCTGTGGAATATAAGCTTCTTCATGGCAGGGAAATAGCCCAAAGAATACAATGCTCAGAAGAAAAGTCCCTTCTTAAGTTCAAATCCAACCTCGGGAATATACATGTGGTGGACCCTGGGCAGATCTCTTAGTCATGTGTTTTGTCAGTTTCCTCATCTGTAAGATGATCTGGAAAAGGAAATGGCAAACCAGTATCTTTCCCAGAAAAAACCCAAATGGGGTAATGAAGGGTACTACACAGTTACAAAACAACATCAATTATTATGCTTAGGGAAATGGCCAACAGGATGATTTCAGAAAGGCCAGGAGAGACTTACATGAACTGATGCTGAGTGAAATGAGCAGAACTAGAATCCTGATCATTGTACACGGCAATAACAATACCATATGATCAATTCTGATGGATGTGGCCTTCTTCAACAATGGGATGAATCAAATCAGTTCCATTTGTTCAATAATGAATAAAATCAGCTACACCCAGCGAAAGAACTCTGGGAAATGAGTGTGAATCACTATATAACACTTCTAATCCCTCTGTTTTTGTCCCCTGCATTTTTGATTTCCTTCGCAGGTTAATTGTACATTATTTCAAAGCCTGGTTGCAAAATGAAAATTTATTGTTGGATAGAAATCACTTTATCAAGAGACTGACTTTTATAGTGGCAGATCTAGAAGATCCAGGCAGCTGAGTGAGCTACCTAGGTCCATCTGCAAAGACCTTAGAGGAGGGAAGCTGTTATATTGGGTATCTTTAGTGGGGGCTGGGACAGCCTGAGCAGATTACACTGACAAGGGTCAGACCAGGTTGGGGCTGGGACAGATCAGATCAGGATTCCTCAATTGAATGAGAATTTAGAATTTTTATGGGAGTTGATTCTCTTATCCTGAAAGGCTCCTTGGAGCTTGGAAGATCCTGATCAAAGGAGACACAATCTCAGAGTGATAATCTTAAAAGGAACAGTGTCCCTCCCCCTTCATTCTTCAGTCATCCTAATCTATATCTGGCCACTGGACCTAGATGGCTGGAGAGGGGAAAATAAGGCAGGTGACCTTGTGCAGCCCTCTCTCACTTAAATCCAACTCATGTCCCTGTCATGGTATCACCTCAGAGATGTCACGGTCCTCTTGAAAGGAAAAAGCAACAAGAGTTGGGACAGAAGTAATAGTTTAGATTTCTCCTTTGGAACTATGATGTCTACAGCAACAATAAGATGGTATAATAATCAGTTCTGATAGACATGGTTCTCTTCAATAGTGAAATGATTCAGACCAGTTCCAATGGTCTTGTGATGAAGAGAGCCATCTATACCTAGAGAGGACTGTGAGAACTTAGGGTGGTTTTCAAAGAGATTAAATGATATGCCCAGAGAAGTAATTAGTGGACCCATGCTTTGAATTCATATATTCTGGTTCTAAGTCCAGTACTATTCCCACTGGGCTGAGTTGCCCCTTCCCTTTCCCCTTAAGACTGCCCTTGAGATTCACCCTAATCACCTGTAGAGGGGCAACTAGATGGTGCAATGGATAGAGCACTGGGCCTGGAGTCAGGAAGATCTGAGTTCAAATCTGCTCTCAGACACTTAAAGCTTCCTAACTAGATGACCCTAGGCAAGTCACAATTGCCTCAAGACAAACAAAAAACTAATCACTATTATAAAAATGTCAGCACCGGGGAGAAGGAAGCTAGAGGGATCTGCCTCTCAAGAAGGATGGCCCCACATGTGTATATTTATTAGTCCTGCCTATACCCTCACTCCATACTAAAACCTTCTCTCCCTTCCCTCATTACTCAGCTTACATCTTCTCCCAATGATCACAGGATCATCTATTTAGAACTGGTAGAGGACTTGAAGTCTTTCTAGCCCAAAAAAGAAGCTTTCATCCAAAAGTGTTATGTGATATGCCCAGGCTCAGGTGGGTCAAATCAGAAATATGATCTGTACCCAGATCCTGACTCTAATTAACCACTCCATACACATCACTACACTGCCTCTCAAATTACATTTATAGGCAAATATGAACAAAATTTAGCACATAAATGGAATTGAAGTAAAGCAAATATTTTCCATAGTATAGAAATCCTAGCACTCAGAACTGGAAAAGAAAAGGCCTTAGAGACCATATAAGTCACTGATTCTTAAACTTTTTTGGGAGTAGAGGGTGGACATAACATTATATTCTTTGCCTTCATACTGCACACTTTCAAAAAGGAAGGAGACTTGTTCATCTATAAGTGATTTCAAATATAAGTTCCAAAAGTAAACTGAGATCTTTTGGGGGAAAATGATGTAACCTTTGCCCCAACCCTCCCCCTACTCCCAAACCCTGGGAAAAGCATACCTTTCCCAGATAAACTCTTTCCAAGTTAAGTGGCTTTATTCAATCGGAGATCTTGGTAAAATCACCCTCCATTGAAACTGAGATGTTTTGGGGGTGGCCAGGATCCCCTTCAGGGAGTACCCAGACTCTGGGAAAAGCCTTCAAACCCTCAGTTAAGAGATTCTATTAAACTGGAGATCTCTGTCTTATGATCCTCTATTGATTAGGCCAGACAGCTCCCAGCCCCAGGCCAAGATTTACCTATTCAACCAGGGGTCTGTTAACATACACCTTTGCCAAATTCCTAATGAGGAGTTTTGCCCTCTAAGAAAACTTCTTAGTGAACAATAAAATTCCCTTTTCTGCCACTCAGATTTTCAAGTTTATGAATTCTTTCCAAATTGGACCTGGGTCTCCAAGCAGAGGGAATCTCTCCCCCTATTCCCAAACCTCATCAATTCTGTTTATTCATATCCTCTGAAAAAACTACTGATTGAGTCCAATTCTTTCATTTTTAGGCAAAGAAACTGAGGCCCAGATAAGTACCCAGATCTTCTGAGTCCAGATTCAGTACTTATGTGTTATTCAGCCATTTCAGTCAAATCTGACTCTTTATGACCCCTATTTGTGGTTTTCTTGACAGAGATATGAATATAATTTATCTTTTCCTACTCCAGATAATTTTACAGTTGAGGAAACCAAAGCAAACAGCATTAAGTGACTTGCCCAGGGTCACACAGCTAATCTCTAAGACCAGATTTGAATTCAGTAAAATTAGTCTTTCTCACTCCAAATCTAGTACTCTATCCACTATGCCATCTAGTTATCCACAACATTTATATCAATTTTACATAAATTTTTGTTGTTGATAATTATGGGATTTCTTTCCTTGAAAAAACCTTTTTTTTATAAGAGTATAATAGCTATTATCTATAATAATAGATAAACATATTAACCTTTGATGAAATAACAGCTTTGTTTATTTCTCATTTTGTTTTGTTTTGTTCTTCCCTCAAGAGATTGGTTCCCCAGAATTCTAACCAATGCTAGAAATGTTTGGAATTATGTATTTTTGCTAGATAGAAAGAATGAGAGGAGGATAGAAGGAAAGATGAAAGAAGGAAGGAAAGAGAAAAAAAAAGGAGGGGAGGAGGAAGACAGTTACTACCTACCTATTATGTGCTAGGCAATATGTTAAATGTTTTACAAATATTATCTCACTTGATCCTTTCCACAATCCTTGAAGAAACTGAGATAAAAGGGTATTAGTATTTGAGGCCATATTTGAACTGAGATCTTGCTCTCTGAAGCTCTAATACTTTATAGAGTTCTGAGTTTAAGATATGCCTGGACCTTAAAACTAAATTGTTTTCAACAAATTTTTCAAAAATCCAGGTCTCTGTTTGACCTTAATTTTGGTTTTGGGTTTTTTTTTTTTTTTTTTTTTTTTTTTAATTAAAAATTTCCTTCCCCTCCCCTTGCGGGGGGGAAAAAAAAAAACTCATATATAACAAATATGCCTTGTCAAAAAATAAAACAAAATCTCTTGCATTTGGCTATATCCAAAAATATATCTCACTTTATGCCTTTAGTTCATTATCTTTTTGTCAAGAGTTGGATAGTATCATGATTCCATAGGCCTCAAACTTTATACATGTATGTTTCCACTGGTTTCAATGAGAAGAAACAAGAGAATTAATGAAATTAAGATTATCCTTGTTTGAGAAACTGGAATGAAAAGTAGAGTCTGAATTTGTCAAAAGAAAGTAGAAATAAACAATTCCTGAAAAAAAAATGTAAGAGTTTATCCAAGAGTGTCACCAGGAAATGATAAGTGCTGTAAAGTCACTCTTTCTCAGCCTTCCCTGTCCTGGGGAAGTGATACTTTTTTTTTTTTTTTTTAAACTTAGCAGAACATTTCACACTTCATTAGAAAAACATAAAAACACTTACCAGTTAATTGGCATGGAGTTTTAAAAAGAAATGTCAAAATATGATTTCTAGTTCCTACTCATCCTTCAATGCCCAGCCCAAATGTCACTTGTTTCATAAAATGTTTTCAGATCCTGCCAGTGAGCTCTAGGTCCCAGGAATCCGTATTTGTGACTATCTCTGGTTGCTTCCTCACTTCCATGTATGTACTTATTTGCATATGAGTCATCTCACCTACTTGATTTTCCCCTTGAGGGCAAGAACTGTGACTTATTCATCTTTAGGTGCCTCCCAGCAGCAAAGTAAAGAGTGAATGAACCTGCCCTAGAATTGCTAAAATCAGCCTAAGACTAAATATGAACAATTGTCTTAGCATGCTAGAATGGTGCTGAAATCTGCAGAAGAAATGGGAAAATTTGGTGAATAAAGGTAGAGATGGTAATTAAACAGCGAAGAATAAGAACAAACAGCTTTGAAAGACACTCCAAGAGACTTGAAAAAGCTGGGAGAATCGTTGTTTCAACCTCTCATTTTAAAAGGAAATCTAGAACCAGAAAGATGAAATTATCTGTCCAAAGTTCCACGGGCATTAAGAAACAGCCTAGTTACACATGACTGACTCAATTCTAATCAACTAGTCAGCAAGCAATATTAAATGTCTTTTAGATGTCAGGTTCTGAGAATAATAAGAAAAAAATTAAGTATTTCTTTCTTCAAGGAGGTTATTTTCTAGCAGGGAACCAAAATTACACAAAGAAATAAATACAAAATTTATACAAAGAAATTAAGAGGCAAGGGGGTTGGAAGAAGAGGCCCTAAATTCTGGGTGGAAAGAGGGGGAGAGGGATTGCCAAGGGGGATGGAGGGTGGAAATCAGGAGACTCTTCATGTAGGAAGTGGTCCCTCAACTGGCTTTTGAGAGAAGCTAGGGATGCTAAGAGATTAAGGTGAGGAGGAAGAGCATTCCAGACAAGATTGTGTGAAGGCACACAAATGGAAGGTAAAATATTCTAACAGTTTATAAGATGTCACAAAAGGGCCACATGTAGCCTGAAAAGTATGTATGGAAAAGGGAAGGCAGGCAAGACCAAAGTTTCCGACTTCTTGTATGGTGATATTTAAATACAAATTAGGGAAGTGTAAACAAAGCTTTCTGTATGAACAAATAGAATTCTGCAGTTTAAAAAAAAATCCTTCAATAATAGACTTAGATCTGGAAGATTTTAAAGATTATTTAGTTTAATCCTCTTACTTTGTACAAAAGGAAACAAAGCTTTATTTGAGGAGTCACTTGCCTTATGTCACCCTCAGGACTAGGTAGATTATGGGATGTTGCTTCTGAAGCAAGAGGGAAATGGTTCCCTTTACTGTGTTCCTTTTTCTTTAAAATGATCACTCTGAGATTGTGTCCCCTTTTTTTGATCTGAGAGATCAGGATCTCCCAGGCTCCAAGGAGTCTAGAGAGGACCCATCCTCCTAGGATGAAAGAAGTAGCATTATTCAGAAGCAAACCAACTCCCATTGATCTTTTTGAAGTTCTGAGTTCTCATTCAATTGAAAAATTCTGGTCTGATCAGCTCAGGTTGTCCTAGCCCCAACCAAGATACCCATATAACAGGTTCCCTTAAACTCACTCCTCACAGAAGGCCTAAAGTAGGTTTCTCAGCTGCTAGGACCCTTTGCCCACTGAGGAAACATTCTCTTCACAATGCAAAATTCTTTTTCCCTGATAGGGGAACTATAGAAGTCAGTCTCTTAGCAAACTGGTTTCTATCCAACAATAAACTTTCATTTTGCAATTAATAATTTGGGAATAAGTAAATGCTTTCACTTTAAACCTTCAGCCAATTAAAAGGGGATTTTTAACAACTCTCTTATTGCCACTAACCTCATCAGCACTGAGAATTGAGGGGATATAAAAACCTCATCACTTCCAACAGTATTCCTATGATTCAAATTCAGTGCTTTCAATTCCTGTCCATTTTTGCTCTTATAGAGAAAGATTCCTTTGGGATCAAAAGACTTTTTCTAAAATGAAGAAACCTTATACTAATAAAAAAAAATGCTTTATAAACCACTTGAAACAGGGCTGATGCCTTTGCAATCAAGAGACAATAGTACTTAAATGTATAGCATGTCTCTTGGTCTCTGGTGAATGGAAGGGCAAGAAGGTCTACTCTCAGCAATACTATAGAACCTGTCCCTACTGGTTGCCTAGATCTACATATACTTTTCCCCCTTTTCTCACCTCACTGGTGACTTTTTCCCACCTCATTGGTGACTTTTTCCCTACCTTAGGCTTACAGTATGCCCTACTTTTTGCTTTCATAGCTTTCACATCAAAATAATGTCAGAAGAAGTCTATGTTATCAGTCATCAATCTTCAATGAATGACTCACTGCTTGAATACTACAGTGTATAAGTGTCAAGCAACAATAACAATTGTAATAGGTAGGTAGATAATGCAGTGGATAGAGTATTGGACTTGGAATCAGGAAGCCCTTCCAAGCAGTGACTTGGAGAAAGTCAACTTAACCTACCCTAGCATCAGTTTCCTCATCCATAAAATGGGAATAAGAAGACTATCAAACTGTGAGTACCCTTTGATCCAGCAGTGTCTCTACTAGGCCTATATCCCCAAAAGATTTTTTTAAAAAGAGAGATAAAAAAGTATCCACATGTGCAAAAATGTTTGTAGCAGCCTTTTTTGTAATGTCAATGAACTGGAAACTAAATGGGTTCCCATCAGTTGGAGAATAGCTGAGTAAGTTGTAGTATATGAATATAATTGAATATTATTGTTCTATAAGAAACAATCAGCAGGATGATTTCAGAAAGGCCTGGAGAGACTTACATGAATTTATGCTAATTGAAGTGAGTAGAACCAGGAGAACATGGTACACAGCCAATAAGATTATGTGATAATCAGCTGTGATGGAGGTGGCTCTTTTCAACAATGAGGTGATTCAGGCCAATTCCAATAGACTTTTGATGGAGAGAGCCACCTGCATCCAGAGAAAGGACCGTGGAGACTGAATGTTATTATTATCTCTATTTTACAGTTGAGGAAACTGAGACACATACTCTGAGGTTAAGTAACTTGCCCAGGGTAATACAGCTAGTATTTAAGATAATATTTGAATTCTTCCTGATACCATGTCCAGTGTTCTGTCTGTTTACCATCTATCTGTGCAAATATTATCTAGTAGCATGGATATGACCAACCTAATTTTATAGGTAAGAAAATTGAGGATCAGAGCATTTAAATGATTTGCCCGTAGTCACAACCTTAGTTAAGTGTCCAGACCAAAGCCCAAGCTCAGTTAACTCAACCATTTTCATTATCATTTTTCAGTCATTTTTTCAGTTGCAACTGACTCATCCTGACCCCATTTAGGGTTTTCTTGCAGTGATATGGAGTAGTTTTCTGTTTCCTTCTCCAAGTCATTTTACAGATGAAGAAAACTGAAATAAACAAGGTTAAGTGACTAGCTGAGGATTTATTAAGTGTCTGAGGTCAGATTTGAACTCAGGAAGATGAGTCCCCAATTCCTCATCTGATAAATGACAGGATTGGACAAGATGATCCAGAGATTTCTTCCAACTCTGAATCTAAGATTTCAGACCTTCTTATCCCATAAGAAATTTGTCTACTTGATGGCTAAAATGTCCATAACAACAGAAATTTTCTATAATGGCAGAAAAGACCTCTCATTCTTTAATTTGAAATGTATTTTCATTATAATTATATATTTTCATTACAATATATCTCATTTTAAAGAACGAGAGGTCATTTCGGCTATAAAAGATGAGAAGGGATTATCTATCATAATAGATGAGCTGGGCCTTTCCTAACAGAGCAGTTTTTCCCTTCCCTCTGTAGAAGATAAATGGAAACTAATCTGGGAGTTTCTATGGATAAAAGCCTATCCTACCCTGATGACCTCCCATTGGGTCTCTTTTTCCAGATCTCTTTTCATTTCCTCCTATCTTTACTTCCTGTGTAGTCTACTCTTATCATAGACCATTCATACTATAACAGGAGACATTAGTGGATTATCCAGCTAGAGCTAAAAAAGACCTTGGAAGCCTTCTAATCTAATGCCTTCATCTTTTAAATGAGGACATGAGCCTAGAGATGGTTGGAGAGTGATTTTTCTAAAGGACACAGGTAGTAAATGAAACACAGAGTTTCAGATCTAGATTCTTTGGTTCCAAATCCTGCTCTTTCCTTCCATTCCCTTCTGTTCCCTCTACCCCAAGACTCCTATACTCACATCATATTTTCTAGTACATGTGACATGATTTCAGTTAGTATTTAATTATATTTTCATATTGTAGCCTTAATTATAAGACAGCTTGGAATATATCTGTATACTTTCTATGTTCTTCCTAACCTCTGTCAATGACACATTTGTTACTGTCAATAATAATAATATTATTATGTTATAGTATTAGAGATAAAGACTATACCTTTGATTTCATTGATATAAGGAATATAAATTAAGGAGATTGTGCAGGTCAGAACTTTCCCATCAATTTATAGAAGTTGGGACCATGTGGGATCATATTGATAGGATATGCGAAAGCGGGATGTGAATCTGGGCCTTCCTGGCTTTAAGGCTAGTTCTTTGCCCATTAAATCATGCTGCATGTTTATTATAATAATATTATATAATTCCAAAAATATAACAATGCTATTATAATATTTAATTATTTGTTATCATTTCTATTAATCAATCATTATTAATAATACTTGCATCACCTATAATTATTAATCTTGTCAATAATAATAGCTGAGCCATTTGCTAATTATCAAAACTAAAAATCAATAACTAAATATCTTTGGATTTCATAGGATCATAAAGTTAGAGCAAGGAGGGACCACAAAGGTCAGATGTATGAAATAAGTCTCTTCCAGTTCTGACTTTCTATGACTAATTGCTTTAATGTTGACATACATTTGACGCCTGAGAAGTCAGTCATGGCCATGTATTTATGCTTACCCACAAGGGGCAAAGTCCAAGGTCCTTAGGATGCATAGTTAAGAACAGACTAAACAGCTGAAGGTGCTATCAAGTAGTCTAAAAATCCCTCAGAAGATTTGCATAAACTAATGGCAGTATGACCAACTTGATGTGTAGCTCTTGAAAGACTCTTTTCAAGTAAAGGCAAAACTCAATCTATGAGATGAAAAGAGAAACTTGTAAAAGGCAAGAGAAGCTTATTTAGCCAATAGTCACAGACCAAAGTACAGTGTGGTTTTTCAAGCATTCCCACAAACAGGATAGCAAAAACCTCATCTTTTAATAGGAAGAACTCCATAGAGGAAGAGAAAAAAAGACTTAAATGTGTAAGTGCACATACAGAGATATAATATATCTAAAACTGAGAAAGAACAATTAGCAAATATATATGTATGCATGGTCTTCTTTTTATACTTTAGGCAGATGAGCTAATACATAAGAAATCAATGGACAAGCAAGGTTAATAATTTATGACAGCTATAATCAAAGAATATTACTAAATATTAATTTAAGTATGATTCATAAATTTACTAATTGTTCTTTCACTTAGTCTTTTGTTTTATCATAATAGATCTGCAGGGGCCTATACCCAGTCATCCTGAATTACGTCTTGCCACTGGATTCCCTTCTCTGGAGGAGAAAGTGTAAAGATATATTCCCATGACTCTGGAGGTTGATGACTTTGTTCAGCCCTACTTCATTTAAATTCAATTCATTTTTAAGTCAAGACATCATCCTCCTGATGATTAAGGTTAAACAGAAATAATAACAACAATAATGGATCTATAACTCCTCCATGATCGCTATGTGACCTCTTGTCTCCTCCCCTATATTTACACTTTAGCCAGAGTAAATAAAATTCTCATTTAATTATTGCTTTTGTTCATTCAGTCACACCCAATTCTTCATACCCCATACGTCCATGGAGTTTTCTTGGCAAAGATATTGGAGGGATTTGCCATTTCCTTCTCCCATTTTAGTTATAATAAAGTTGAAAAAACATTGGATTTCAGAGTCAATCAATTATAGAATTGTAACCTTGGAAGAGACTTTGGCAGACATCTATCTAGTCAACTCAAGCCCATATATATAAAAGAACTTCCCTCTATAACTTATCATACAGTTGGTCACTTGTCCCCTATTTGAAGACAAACTCATTATCTCCTATTTCATGTTACCCATTATTCTAGATCTACAGAATGTTTCTGCTTTATGGATTCAAACAGACCAAATTGAAGACAACAGCCTTTCAGATACTTGGAGACAATGGTTTCCTTCTGGCTTCTTTGTTTTCCTTCTGGGTTCTTCTTCTTTAGGCTACATATTTTACCTGTTTATTTACCTGACGCTCACATGAAATGAGCCTAAGGCCTTTTATCATCCTAATTATCCTACTTTGAATGTTCTTCAGTTTATCAATCTCTGTAATTCATGATATAAATACACAAAAAAATAGATTCCTCCTTCCCTTGCAGTAAGACAAGACAGCCAACCAACTCTCCCATTGGTTCACTCCATAGAGTCAGAAGATATGGATTCAAATCCTTTTGTGCCACTTATTACCCACATGACTTTGAACAAAGTACTTGACCTCAGTGGGACTCAGTTTCCTTTTCTAAAATAAGCGAGTTAGACTAGATAGCATCTAGGTTCCCATCTCACTCTAAATCTATGATCCTGTGACCTTTCAATGTTCCTGACATCAGCTCAGTCTCCCCATTTGAATACTTCAGTGGCTCAATGATCTTACTCTTGAGAACACTCCCTCTGCTAGTACAGATCACCATCCATCCATACCTTCTCATTATTTTCATTGTGCTCCTATAAGTTCTCTATTGAGAATCTACTCAATATTTAAAAAACTTTTCTGGCTTAGTTCATATAAACAAATTTACAGTATAAGAACATGACATGCATGCTTAATATATATATATGTATATATATACATATATATATATTAAGCATGCATGTCATGTTCTTATACTGTAAATGTATAATATAATAATGATTATAATACATGATGATATAATATCCCTTTGCCTTCTAAATAGAAGAGGCTGGAAAAAAGGAGAGAATTTGGAACTCAAATTTTTTAGATGCAAACAAATAAATAAATAAATAATGGAACACAATGCAGAAAGAACAATGGGCATGGAATCAGATGTCATAGAGTCTGGTCCCAGGTGTGCCCTGAATTAGTTATATGACCTTCAACAACTAATTTAACCTCTCTGGGTCTCAGTTTCCTAAAAGCAGATGTTGGATTATGTGATCTCTAAGATTATATATAAATACAAATTCTGTGACTCTAAAATTTCAATGAGATCTGGTATTATTCTAGTGAGAATCATTATTGTTGTTGTTGTTATGACCCCCTTTGAGGTTTTCTTGGCAAATATATTGGAGTAGTTTTCCATTTCCTTCTCCAACTTATTTTACAGATGAGGAAACTGAGGTAGAGTTAAGTGACTTGTACACGGTCACATGGCTAGTATACTTCTGAGGTTGGATTTAAACTCTAGTCCTTCTGACTCCAGACCCAGTGCTCTATTCCACTGTACCACCTAGCTGCCCTTCCAGTGGAATTATGAATCTTTTAAGGCCATGTTGCCTAGAATATGATCCTATGACAGGAGAGAGTAGAGAGAGATAAGAAGAAAAAATTTGGGACTTGGCCTATTGCAACACCCTTGGCTTCAGAATCAGGAAAAGAATGGTAACATTCTTTTCTGAGCAGATTTGTGCTTTTCAGATCAGGGTTTAGGTTCAGTTCAACACCTTCTGCAAGAGTTTTTCCTCAGCCTCTAGTAGCTACTGGGTTTTCCTCAAAGGTTATTTTTCACTTACTCTTTATGTATCTTTTATGTACATATTGTCTCCCCCATTAAAATATAAGTTCCTTAAAATTTAAGTCCTCCTCATTAAAATATAAGTTTTGTAGGAATGAATGTTGAAAACTATCTTTGCATTTATTTTTTTAAAAATAATTACATATATTATTTTAAATAAAATAAATAAATATAAATAATATTTTAATTAAAAATTTAAAAATAGTTTATATATTTTTACATTTCTTTATAGCCCCAAAGTTTTACATACACTGCATACTTAGTA
Organism: Sminthopsis crassicaudata; assembly: GCF_048593235.1. Taxonomy (NCBI): domain Eukaryota; kingdom Metazoa; phylum Chordata; class Mammalia; order Dasyuromorphia; family Dasyuridae; genus Sminthopsis; species Sminthopsis crassicaudata. Next base: position 226,798,890 of record NC_133618.1, on the reverse strand, counting down.
AATGTTTGTGAGTTTTCTGACTGACATATAACATTCTCTCAATAAATGCTTATCAATTCATTACACTATGCTGATAACAACAGTGGTATAAGCAGGGTGTCCTTTACTTTGGTTTCTTTGCCCATGGTTCATGTTTCCTGGGCATAGACATACTCTTGCTCTTTACCAATGGGAATAGTCAGCCCAACAACTGTTCACCTCTCCATTAAATCTTTATGGTCCACTACAATACAAGGCCAGTTCTTGGTAAATTTGTGAAATCAATAAAATTTGTCTGGAAATTTCCCCACCTTGGGAGATAAAAATTATTTTTAATGTAGGTTAAAATTGTTTTTACATGTAATTGGGGAAAAAATAAAAATTTTAAAAATAAATTCCCTCATGTTCCTTTAGCAATATATACTCCTTTCCCCAGGGATTCAGTTTACTCAATTTCACAGTCTCTCTTCTCTTCCCACACTTAAACTTATTCTGAGAAATTGTTTTATAAACTCATCCAATTGATAGGTATAATCTGTTAGTTCTTTCAGGTATCATTTTATCTTAACTTTGCTATTTCTATCAAGGGTACCACAATCCTTATGGTCACCCAGGTTACTAACTGTAGGAGTCATCTATCCTTGCCTCTTCACCTTCAATTAGCCCCCATATTCTATCAATTCTCCTTCCACAACATCTTTGACATTCATCACATTATTTCTACTTATATAACCATCACTCTAGTTTATACCCTTATCACCTATTAATTACATTATTGCAAGAACCCCCAAATTGGTCTCTCTGGCCTCAGCCTCCATACTCTGCTCTTTGTTTTTCACATAATTGTTAAATGAATATCTCTAAAGCCCAGGTCTGACTCACCTAGTCAAGAAGCTTGAGTGGTCCCCTATTGCCTCCTCTAAGGAAAAAAATATATAAATGCCTCTGTTTGCTATTTAAAGCCTTTCATAATCTGATACCAGCTTATGTTTATGAACAAATTGCACATTCCTCTCCCCCGTGAACTCTATGTTCTAGCCAAATTGGTATGCTTGTTATTCACAACATTCCCTCACTAATTCTTTGCCCAAGTTATCCATCATGCCAAAGATGTCCTCCTGCCTTACCTTTATCTCATAGAATCTCTATATTTCTTCAAAAAACAGCTCATTGCTCCTACTTGTCAGGTATAGTATAGTGAGAAATCCTTTAGTGGATGGTTTAGATTGGATGGTTGCTGAGATCCCTTCCAATGTTGAAATCCTATGGAACTATTCCTTTTTAGAAAATAGTATTTTATTTTTCCATTTACATGTGAAGACAGTTTTCAATATTCACTTTTGTAAGACTGAGTTCCATAATTTTTCCCTCTCTCCCTACCATCCTCCCTCCCCAAGATAGCAAGCAATCAAATATAGCCTATACATGTACAATTATATTAAACATATATCCACATTACTGATATGAAAGAAGAATCAAAACAAAAGGGGGAAAAAACAATGAAAACAGTGAAAGTAGTAAGCTTTGACTTGTTATGCATCTATTCTTATCTGAGTTTTTAGCACTAGGATATTTTGCATGCTACTTCTCAGGCATGACTACAGATTTATAGAGAGAATGCTAATGTAAAATTGCATGCATAAGTAAAGGAAAAAATGAGTAGGAGAGCTTTGGAAAGAAGAGAAATGAGAGATAATGAGAGATAGGAGCAAGAATTTGGGGGCAGCTAGGTGGCGCAGTGGATAGAGTACCAGCCCTGATTCAAGAGGACCCGAGTTCAAATTTGGTCTCAGACACTTAACACTTCCTAGCTGTGTGACCCTGGGCAAGTCACTTAACCCCAGCCTCAGGGGGGGAAAAAAATAAGAATTAAGATGTGATGATGATTTGTGTGTGTGTGTGTGTGTGTGTGTGTGTGTGTGTGTGTGTGCACATCCCAAGAAACCAAAGATTGCACTTACCTAGTACCAACAGGTCACAGGTCAGATCTCAGTAGGACCAGGCTTCAGTGATACTGGAAAAAAAGAAAAAAGATGTATCAGAGAAAGAGAAAGGGTTATAAATTATATATCAAAGAATATTAGAGATGAAAAGAACTTTTGGGAGTCATCTAGTCCAGCAGTGTCAAATAAATAGAAAATAAATAATAAATAATGATCTCTGTGGGCCCCATATTGACTTGAAAACCACATATTAACATTATCTGTGTTCTATCGTATTTTTATTTGTTCTGTTCGATACTTCCCAATGACATTTTGCATTCATAGGTTATATGTTTCATACCTCTAATCTAATCCATCTTCCTTGAATTATGAATAAGGAAACTGAGGCACAAAGGTGAAAAAAGATTTACAAGTCACAGTTAATTAATGGCAGAGATGGGACTCAAATCCAGGTATACCAACTCCTAATTCAGTGATATTTCCATAATAGTAGATTTTCTCTGAGCACCTCTGAAATTAAGAGAGCAGCTCATTGGTGAACTGGTTGCAGGGGGTTGCAGAGAAAGGGGGTAAGGAGAAGTGGCTGGCCCTGACCTTGGTCCTGAATGGTTTCATGTTTGTAAAGGGACTTGGAATCCAAGCAGCAGCAGTAGGGACAGGTTAGTGAACTGGTTGTGGCTGTATCCTGTAAAATAATTATACCTCCAAAACCCAGCACAACTCTCTGCACATGGCAGGACTTTGATAAATATCAAAATAATTTACTATATGTGAAGTTTATTGCCTTTGTTCGTGTGATTTCCAATATGGTAGAATGGAAAGAGTGCTGGGAATAAAGTTTGGAAAAGACCTAGTTTTGAATCCAGTGTTTAATATAACCTTTCTGATCATGGGCAAATTCATGAACCCTTCTGAGCCTAGAGGAGATGGATAGTACAGGAAGTCACAAGACCTGAATTCAAATCCCTTCTCTGGATGAGCTTGGGCCAAGTCATTTCATCTCTCTAGGCTTTAATAGGTCTTCATGTGGACTATGTGACTTTTCAGAGCCATTCCAACTGTCATTCCACAATTCTCAGCTTTTTCACCCAGAAAATGGGGATAATATTATCTTTAAGAACCACTTCATTAGAACCATTGTGAGCATCAAGTAAGAGCATGTAATTCAAAGTACTTGACAAATAATAAAGAGCTATAAAAAAATAGCAGCAGATCTATATACTCAATCTTTATTGTACTCGGCCTCCCCAGAACTTCAGTTCTTCCTCCTCAATGTTCATTTCAAACAGTGTCCCAACAATATTTTATATTCAACATGTCCAAGTCTGAACTTATCTTTCTTCCTGAGCTCCCTCCTTCCTCTCAGCTTCCCTATTTCTGTCATCACCCTACTGGTATTCCAGATTTGTAATCTTAGACCCAATTCTCCCTCATCCCACATATCCAAGAAATTGTAGAATGTTGCCTTTTTAACCACCACACTTCTCCCATCTAACCCCCTCTCTCCTGTACCAACCCATCACCTTTAAGTGAAGCCCTTTTCCCCTTTCTTCTGGATTATTACAACATAATCAGTCTCCCTATCTCTAGGGTCTCACTTCTCTAGACGAGTCTACAGATGACTAACAAAGTAATTTTCCTTAAGTGCAAATGGGCAGATATATTAATAATATCATTATGAAGCTATTACTAAGAGCCAAGCACTGTGCTATGTGTCATGGATACAAATATAAAAGTTAGGACAATCCCTTCCCTCAAGGAGCTTATATCCAGTACTTATATAGTGCTTGGCACAGACTAAGTGCTTTATAAATGTTGATTATTTGATTCTAATAAGTGAAGATAATACATACAGGGAAGTAGTGACCAAGGAGGCTTATTTTAATTTGAAAAGTCACCTGGATGGCAAATTCTACCACAGAGGATTGATATACACTTTTCCAGAAAGAATGACATATTCTAGACATAGAAAGGAGTGGGAATGAAGTACCTGGAAAAGGCAGTTGATGAGAAGATAGCCATCTTCCAGTGAATATGGCTAAAAATGCTTAGTTATAGTGGGCAACACTGCCCAAAGAATGGAGTTGGTCCCTGCTGAACAAGAGTCTGAATCATATTTACCAAGAATAGAAGAAGAGAAGTCTTTGATGGCAGGATGAGTAGGAGTTAATATTGCTATTAGCAATGATTCTCTCTCCTACAAGAGGAGGGATAGATTGGCTGTGGGCTTAGGAAATCCAATATAGCTTCAGTTTCCATGTTCTCCTTCCAAGCATGTTTTTAGCTCTAATAACATGCCAATTTTTTTTCCCTAAAGGTATTTAATTTGTTAGGTTTCCTCCCTAGAGGAATAAGAAGCATTAACTTTTACTGTCACCCTTCCCTGGTGCCTTGTTGTAGTGTGGAGATGACTGTTTACCAGAGGCTTACTGGTAAATGTTTAACTATCAGCTATCTAGGGCAGGAGAAAGAGCTGGGGAGAGGGGGAGGGGGAAAAAAAGAATATATATATATATATATATATATATATATATATATATATATATATATATATATATATATATATATATATATATATACATATATGTATGTATGTATGTATGTATGTATATACACACATATGCAAAGCACACTTTTAAGTTTAATCAGCTTTATTAACATTTTCTCTATCATAAATTCAGGGAAAACTTACTGTAATCAGTTAGGTTGGCCTTAGCAGGTCATAAAGATTGTTTGTTAAAATTTGGAGGGTCCAGGAAAGAATTTAGAAGAGAGAACACCTATACTGATAAAACTAGCAAACTATACAGTAAGGGGAAGCTAGATGGCACAGAGTTCAGAATCAGAACCTCAGACACTTAACAATTACCTGGGCAAGTCACTTAATCCCAATTGCCTTGCAAAACAAAAAAAATAAAAAATAAAAACCCAAAGACTATACAGTAAGTCAGACCTTGAATCCAATACTTCCAAAGGGCACACCCTAATTACATGGATATTATACTTGCAATATACATATAGGAGTCTCTTTATTCTACTAGAGAATGTCCATTTCTCATTTCAAAGAATAATATTAAGCTACAAGCAAAAAAGGTTTGAGTGCTTTTTCCCTTTTATTCTGATTTTTCTCTCCTAACATGATACATAGGAAACATGTAAAAAAAATGAATGTATATATATAATCCCCAAAATGATGTTTTTACCTGTAACTGGGGAAAATAAATTTTTAATTAAAAAATTTTTAAAGATCGAGAACTACCATTCTAATCATTTTATTACTGTGCCTCTCTTGTTATTACTACTATAATTTAACTTACCATTTTATTGTGGAATATAAATGTCTTAGATCCTCACTCCCAAAGGATATCCTGGTTGCTTGTCTGTCTCTTTTAGAAAGTTAAGTAGTCCTCAATAACTAAGAATCCACTTACACACTCATAACCATAGAGGAAGAATTTATGACCCTCAGCTCTGAATACAGAGATTAGGGACTGATTCCCAAGCACATGAACTCCATCTAGGGCGTGTACAATCTTCCTCAAGTGGGGAGGACTATACACATATGCAAGCTACAACTAGAAGTTTCAGGCTAGACACTGAATGTTCCAGTTCGGGTTTTTCACTTGGTGATATCTTTATCACTTGGTCATTAATTCTAGAAATCATCTGGGACAGTTCAGTCAGGGTGAGGAGGGTGGAGAGAATGTGCATATAAACTTAAAACTCACGGACTAATAATCCCTATAATTAATGGCTGAGGAAAGAGGGAGGAGGTGGATGGCATTCCCATGATTTCTTAGAACCATCAAGTGATGGGGCTGTCAGAGACCTTCAATGGCTCCCAAAAGTAGGGGCCATACCATACAAGGGAACATAAGACAATTGGCAAGGACACATGAAGAACATAAAGATCCAGGCTCTCTCTACTCTGGAACATCCAATTGGCTGCTGTGTCAATGTTTCTCTCTATTTACCTCCTTCCAAGAGCTGGCCTTTGGCAGAGGCAAAGGGGGCAAAGGGGGCAAAGGGAGGCTGAATGAGAGCCCTGAGAGACAAGATGGACAGAGTCTGGGCTTGGGAAGGCAGGATAAACAGGGTTTGACTCAGAGACCTGGCCAGGGTAGATGCTTAGAATTTGGGTCCACAAGTGTAGAGGACCAGAACTCTTAAAATGTATACTTAAGACCCAGTATGATTGATGAGATGATTCTCTAGCTAATGATGTAATAACTCTAGTTAAGTACATATACTAAATGTACTGTGGTGATGTAATGCTACTATAGTTAGCACTTGTGTAGAAATGGCTACAGTCCTTCATGCTTGGTGTGGTTGCACATGCTCAGTGGGATGTAGTGATGTAATCATACTGGAGTATTTAAAGGAAGTCTCAGACCTAGAAGATTCTCTCTCAGACATAGACACAAGAGAAGACGCTAGACTCTAGACTCCATCTTTGACCAGCCAAGTGGCCCTCCTGTCTCCTTCACTCCTCCACTAAGACCAAGGACTCAGGCTGATCCTGAGGTCTTCCAGAGAGCTAGTCCGGAGTTTACATACAAGGATCAGGGGTCCTATATGGCAGCAACTGCAAAGAGATTGGGGGAAAAGAGATGGAAGGAGCAACACAGAAGAAAAAGCAAAGCATGGAGTCATCAATAATAATAATTCATAATAAATCGTTTATTTTGTTTATTATGTGCCAGGCTTTGTGCTAAGCATTTAACACTTATTATTGTAAGTGATCCTCATGACAACCCTGGAAAACAGATGCTATTATAATCCATATTTTACAGATAAAGAAACTGAGGCAGATGACAGTTAATTTACTTGGCCAAAGTCACAAAGCTAGGATGTACGTGAGGCTGGATTTGAATTCCTGTCCTTTTAACTCTAGGGTCAGTACTCTGTTCACTGTGCCACTGCCTTTTGATTATTGTCTTCCTTCCCACCTCCCCAGTGGTAGGACTGGGGGTTGATGTTGGGTATGAGGAAGGCGGAGTCACAGATAAAGGCGGAGCAAGAGACTGGAGCAGTAGGGGGACATCAAGAGAGACTCCAGGGTCAGGTAACCAGTAAGAAAATCAATCAGCATGTATTAAGTACCTAATGTATCAGATACTGTATTAAACTTAAGATTCCAAAGCAGACTGGTCTTGATCAATTTACAATCTAACTAGAAGAGACAACTCATAAGTATACAGGTATATACAATACAGTACATATAAATCATCATTTGGTGGAGCCATTAGACTTGGAGGGGCAAGAAAAGATTTATGTAGAAAGATATATTGGACCTGAGCCTGGAAGGGAGCTAGGAAGGATGTACACAACAATTATTACCAAGAAAGGTTCATACTCAAAAAAAGTTTAGAAATCACTGCCCAAGGGAGGTTTTTGGAGATTATTGGAATTGGAGTAGGATGATCTGGGTTTAAATAACATTACTATCTGTGTGATTCTGGGCAAGTCACATAATACTTGTGCTTCATAATACTGTGCTTCAATTTCCTCATCTGAAATATAAAGGATCTGAATCTGATGAGTAGATTTTAAAATTCCCTTTTAGCTCTAACTCTGTGATTCTATCTCACTTCCTCCCTCTTTCTATAGATAAGGTAACTGAAGCCCAGAGAGAGGAAGTAACTGATCAAAAGTCCCACAATGCATTGGTAAAAACAATAAGATATAGATGGAAGTTTCCTAAACCCCTGGGTCATTGATTTTTCCATTAGAGCAGGGATCCTTACAGGACCTGACCAAGTATCATTCTAACTCGGTGTGGGAAGGTTTTGGGGGAAAATTGAGAAAACACAGACAGTGGGAAAATTACACCACACAATTATAGAACAAGTTAAATACTGCAGTAATCATTATCTCATTTAACTCTCATAAGGCAGAGGATCTAATGTAAGTCTGATTTCCTTCATGTTCCAGCTGAGAAACCTGAGACTTAGTGAGATTAGGTAAAGGCATGGTACAATAGAACAATACTGGAGTTCTGGATTCAAATTTTGATTCTGCAACTTACTGTTCATGTGGCTTGACTACCTTAACCTTAACCTCCTTGAGTCTCAATTTCCTCATCTATAAAATAAAGAACTGGAAAATGTGGTATCTAAGGTCTCCTCCAATTTACCCACCCAACTTGTTTGACTAGAGGGAGGGCCATTTCCAGTCATCCTGATCTATATCTGGCCACTGCACTCAGATAGCTCTGAAGGGGAAACTGAGGCAGGTGACCTTACCCTGCCCTGCCTCACTTAAATCCAATTCACCTGCAGGTCATGATATCATCTCCCTATTATCATAGTCCTCTTTGGAAATGAAAGACAAACAACAACAAAGAGGGAGGACCAGGAGTTGAAACAAAACTAGTTTGCCACCTAGTCCTGCCCACTTATTTTCCAATGAGTAATTGGGGCCAGGAGATACTATTTGCCTTCTTGCTGTTGTTGTTTAACTGCTTCAGTCATGTCTGACTCTCTATGACCTCATTTGGGTTTTCCTGGCAAAGATACTGGAGTGGTTTGCCAATTCCTTTTCCAGTTCATTTGACAGATGGGGAAACTGAGGCAAGCAGGGTTAAGTGACTTGCTCAGAGTCACACAGGAAGTGTCTGAGGTCAGATTTGAACTTAGGAAAATGAGTCTTCCTCACTCCAGGCTTGGCAGTCTATCCACTGTTGGACCTAAATGCCCCATTATCTGAGTTATACCAAGTATTAAAATGAAGATTCGAATGCCAGTCCTCTGATTTAAGAACTAGTGTTTTTTTCCACTGTATAATGATGTCTCATACTTTCAATGGATCTCGCTTTTAGACCAACTTATGTATAAACTGAGGTCAGGAAGAACCTCAGAGATAAAGGGTAAAGGAAGGGATTGCAATGACAAACACAGAAAAATACCCCAAGAATGGAACATGAGGGGGCTCTGTAAACCATGGGCAGGCTGGGTACAATGACAGGGCTGCGTGGGAACAGAGACAATTATCTAAGCTGCCCTGCCTGCATCACACAGCATCAAGAAAGCAAGAGCAAGTAGAGAAATACAAGGCTCTGAGAACCACCTACCCAGACGCCCCCACACAAATATTGCCAAACTCAAAAGGTAACTGACGCAGTAACCAATCCTGATCCTAAGAAAAGGAGCCTCTATTTCCAGAACATAATGCTGTCCACCTCTAAAAGCAACCTTTCACTGGTTGGAGAGTGACCAGGAAACTGTTTGTATTGTTAGGACACCTGTGCTATGTCAGAAGGAGGGGTGATCCCACATCCTTTATTGGTTGCTAAGCACATGGTCGCTAAGCAACAAAATTAGATGAAGGGCAAGGCTGAAATTCAGGCTCTCTTTATATGTTGGGGAGTAATGAGGTTAAAATTAGGACCTGCTGATGTTGATTTGGCTAGGGAATCAAAGCAGGTGGGGCCTTGGGAGGACCCAGTCTAGCCCATGTGTGAGACAGTGGAAGCTATAAGAGATCTGAATTGTGGGAGTTAAGAAAACATACATTTGAGTTATCCCAGTAGCAGGAGTCAGGTCCAGACCTCCTCTGAGCTGCTTCCCTCCACATCTGCCAGCTTCCTGAGACCATAGATAAAACCAACTGATCTCACAAAAGATGTATATAAGTCCCAGTCATGGAATGTTAATGCTGAAGATACCATTAATTGGTTTCCCTTCTTCCTTTGCACTCATCATTTTATCCAGAGACACTTCTAAGGACAAAATTCTCCTAGAATTTTTTCTAGAAGATATGGTTTAAATCCACCTTATTCAGTTAAAATATTTTTAAATGGAGAAAATACTTCACCATCTCTTGTACTTATTAGCACATAGTAAGTGCTTAATAAATGTTTGCTGATTGAATAACTAAATGAGAGACCTATACATCCACTACCTCATTTAGGCTTCACAAAATGGCAATAGATAGAATGAGTATGATTATCCCTGTTATAAATTAATAAATTGAGGTTAGAAAGTTTAAGTAACACACAAGCAGCAATTCATGCAGAATCCCCTGGTAAGAAAGCTAATTCTTAAGGTAAAATTGCTGTTTCTAAATTTTTAAAACTAAGTATCATTATCATGCCTAGGCTAGAAATGGAAGAGTTACTGAAAAGCCCAGACCCACTGTAGCTCTGGCTTTTGACCTGCTGCATTTCCAACCTTAGGCAACCTGTTCCACTCCCACCACATTCTCTAACCTCATTATATTAGTGCTTGGACCACCTGGCGAACTTAGCCGATTGCCACTCAGAACTGCATTCAAGATATCAGCTCTCTTCAATAATTATTTGGGAATATAGGCATGCTCTATCATGTATAGCCCAATTCCTAATTTTTCAGTCTGATGCTCAGCCATTAGTCCAAAAGAGACTACTATTCCTCTACTCTAACTTTCCTTCCTGAAAAGACATATGAAAAAATAGACACAGACATTCCCTATTGTGGCAACTTGGGAGAAGAGGAGAGGGTTTTTAGCCGAACATCTTAATTTTATTACTTTTTATTGCTTTTATTACTTTTATTATTTAACAACTAAAGAATAAGAATTTTTAGACTGAAGAACATGTATGTCATGTGGGAAAAGAAACCTTTTGTGATGCTCTAGAAGTCAGAATTAATTCAAATGGATTAAAACTATATGGAGATAGATTCTGTCTTGATATAAAAGAAAGAAGCATCTAACCCTCACCACCAAAAGGGAAATGCTATTCAATTTGGACTCTGTTCTATGTCTCCTCCATCACAGTGGTAAACATCTTTGGCAAACAGACATCTTCCTGTTTCATGACTCACCTGATGCTTACAAGAAGTCACTAATCATATCGTCTAATTTTTTAAAGCATCTTGGATAATTTTGAAAGATAGATTGGAACTCTCTTGTTGAAAGATGCCCTTTGAGATACTGTTTTCCTTTATCCAACCATAACTGACAAATAGTAAATATTGATGGAACAATAAGTTGAAGACAAACTTAGGGAGGAAATGGGCAAAAACAGTGTAGGATGGGCAGGCATATATGAGCTGCAATCTACATCATTGGGAAAAATAAACATTTAAATCAGAGAGATCACAGATCCATTGGAGTATCTGACCAAGTATCCCCTCTATAATATATCAAAAAGTGGTCATTTTGTCTTTGTTTGGAGACCTTTAGTTGCAAGAATCCATGATGGCCCATTTTTGGCCATATAGCCTATATTTGTTGGAATTTTTTCCCTCTTACGTCAAAGTCTGCCTTTCTACAGCTTCCACCTATTGGTTTCAATTACTGAAGATAGGAAAATGAGCCTAATTTGTAATCATAAGGGTTCAAATCTTGGCTCTGTTAGTTACTTCTTTTATGATCTTAGGCAACTCATTGTTGGATCCTAGTTCCTCACTGGTAAAATATGGGTGTTGAATTAGATGGTCTCTAGGATTTCTCCCATCTCTAAATCTATGATCCTATGATCATAGATCCTATGATCTGGGCCCAAGCAGAACAAAACTAGGGTGTAAGGTCTAAGTCCATTCTGCTGCTATGGTTCTGTTCTTAAGAAGGTAAAGAAGAATGGAGTGCTGAATAATTAATAATGACTCTAGAGGGCAGATAATGAAACATACTTCTCCTGGTGGAGAGGTGGAAGACTACTAGGGCAAATGTATGCATTGTCAGATGGAGTCACTATTTATTTGTTTTCTTTGGTACAAGGGAAATCATTCAACCTGGAGAAGTATTTTTTTTCCTCTTCCAGGAATGAGAATACTATAGATATAAAAGATATAAATAAAATGTATTTTTAAAAAGAAAAAAAATTTAAAGAAAAGTTTCTTATCAAAATTTCTCCTCAGCTTTATTATCTGTGGGTTAAATAAGCCCAGTGTTCTTATATTTTCCCCAAAGGTTAAATATAACTAGGCTAGAATGTCCTCTTTGATCTATTATAGAATTTCTTCTAAGCAGAGAAGAAACAGGATGCCCCCACTTAATGCTAGTGGCAAATAGGGAAATTATATGCAGGATCATACTCTTCTTCATAGAGTGCTGGGCCTGAAGTCAGGAAAACTTCAAATCTGATTTCAGACACTTAGCCTGGGTCAATCACTTAACCTCTGTCTGCCGGGTTTCCTTATTGATAAAATAAGGTAAACAATAGGGCCCATCCCTCAGGGTTGTTGTGATGCTCTAACAAGATAATATTTGTAAAGCAATTAATACAGTACCTAGAACATATAAGATACTTAATAAATGCTTGTTCTCTTCTCCTCTTCTTTTAGGGGAAACATAGGCAGAGAAACAGTATGATTTAGTCCTCTAGGAGAAACGCCAAAGGAAGATAAGGGAATAGTCTATAGGAACAGATCACTGAACATGAAGTCAGAAAATTATGGAATGTTAGAAGAGATTTCAGAAATTATTTTAGTAAAAACAGGGAAATAGGTGTTAAAGTTAACAGAAGATCCCAGGAACCTTTTTCTCAATTTAGTCTCTTTTTCATTACCTCATGATATTCAGAGAAGAAAATGACAGGAAAAGTAGAACTTGAATAGTTATTATTAGTTTAAAAAATGAAAAAAAAAGTAAAAAAAAAAAAAAAAAAAGATCAAAGAGGGTGTGTCAGTAGAGGATGCTATTAAGACTAATTCCCCAGAAAATATAAGTTATTTCTCTCTCAAGACAGGTTCTAAGATGTCAGTGATACTTATGGCAATGGCCTCCAAAGGACCTCCAGACCCTTTGGGACAAAACCCCAGTAAAGTGTGATCAGCCAATCAGAAAGTCAGAAGATAGTTCACATCCCAAATCCCACCATTATCTTAATTGACAGTCAACTAATCATACTTATTTTCCAACCCAATCACATCTACTCTTCATTTATTCACGCAACATTCCCCCACCTCCCACCATGTCCAAGCCCCCCAGCCACCCAGCATCAAAAACAGTCTTCAACCTCTCAGAACAGCCATAATTGTCTGCCACCTGGTACCCCCAATAGTAGCTATGCATATGCCATTGGGAACCACCATCCCTCAGTGACCTAGCTTCTGTCCCTCCCAGACAACTTTGCTGTAGCAGGATGCCCTTCCAGAGGGAACGTATGCACTTTGGGATCCAGGAATATCCTACCCCCTTTTTTCATTTTGAGTGGCACAAAGCAAGTCCTACAGGATGAACAGACATGTATGGACAGTAATTTCAATGTAGGTCTCATTACTTCATCTTTCCCCCAAAATCTACCCACCTTCCAAAGGTTCCCACTTCAATCAAGGGCACCTTTTCTTTCCAATCACTTAGGTTGGCAACCCGAGCAGCATCCTCCCACTCCTCACTATTATTAATTGAACTCATCCAAACAATTCTCTCTGTATCAAGTCTTTCCTCAGTCTGAAGAATTCTTCGTTCAGCTACTAAAGTGTTTTTCCTAAAGTTCAGCTCTAGTGATATTATCCTTCCCCTCCAATTCCATTAATTTCAGTGACTTCCTATTGACCAGGCTCCTTAGTTGCTATTATTCATATCCATACCTCCACCCACCAAATATCCAAACATGAACAGGAAATTAAGATATAATGTTATTCACTAAGCCAAATCATATAAAGAAAGAGGACTGTATTTGTATTGAAAACTTCCTGCTGAACTGAAATTAGAAACAATTTACTTTTGTTTGTTGCTTTGTATTGTTTATGAGGAATATTTCTACATAGAGAGATATAATTCCTACTGAAAAACTGTTGTTTATATGTGTTATATTGATATATATGTGTGTGTGTATCTTTCAATAAAAATATCTAAAAGAAAAAATTCACCTACATTCCTAGTTACATTGATTAACTAGTCACAAAGAATTTAATATTTATATGTTGACCAAGATAAAATACGGATTTTTCAAAAATAATGAAGCATATTAAATTACATTGCTCTCACTAAGTGTTGTTATCATTTATAATTATTATTGTTGTTGTTCAGTCAGTCCAGTCATTTCAGCTTGGGAGAAAATACTGGAGTGGTTTGCCATTTACTTCTCCAGCTCATTTTATAGGTGAGGAACTGAAGCAGAGTTAAGTAACAGCTAATAAGTGTTTGATACCAGATTTGAATTCATGTCTTCCTGACTCTAGGCCTATCTATTTTTTTTCTTCCATTAATAAAAAAATTAAATGTTAATTTTATTTCATCTTTATCTTATCCCTCTTTAATTTCTGTATTTGTGTACATTACATTATGCTTAGAATATGTTAGTACAGTAGTACTAAATAAATATATATATATATATTTATGTGTATGCATATATTTATATATTTATGGATGTATACAGATATGCACTATATACATATATTATATAAGTACATATATTATATAAGCATATATATTATGTTCAATAATTTTTTTTCATTCATAGTAGTATACAATCAAAAAAATTCAAAGACTGTTAAGTGAATCATAACAAGAAAAGGAAAAACCACAGAGCAATACTTCTAAAAGATGTATCTGGAATCTACTGAGTCTCTTTGTAATTCCTTACATTATATATCAATTACATTAGGGAAACTATACCTAGGTATTATTCAGAAGTGATGGCAATTAGGCGATAACAGTACAGTGGAATGAACCCTTGCCCAGATTTTGGGAAACATACATTTGAGTTCTTGCTCTGACATTTCAAATTCAACAAATATTTATTTAGAGTCTGGTATGTGCAAGAAGGAGGCAGCAAGGTAGTACAATGGATAGAACACCACACGTGGAGTCAGGAAAACCTGGTCTCAGACACTGACTAGCTAAGTAACTCTGGACAAGTCATTTAACACTGTTTGCCTCAGTTTCCTCATCTGTAAATAAGTTAGAGAAGAAATGGCAAACCATTCCAGTCTCTACCAAGAAAATTCCAAATAGAGTCACAAAGAGTGAGATACCACTGAAATGACTGAACAATAGTAATGTGCACTATAACTATTGGAAATTCACTTGACCTCTCAGACTCAGTTTTCTCATCTGTAAAATAGGAATAATGCTACTTACACTACTTATCTCCCAGGATTATTCCAAAGAAAACATTTTGTAAATCTTAAAGCACTGAATCTAACGTTGTAGGAAGAATCTAATTATTACAGACAGACACCAAATAAGTTTACCTTGACCAGTGTTATTTCATAATAACATTACTAATATATTACAATAAAAAGAAATGAGATAAAGCAAATGACCATTAACTGAAGAATAGATAAACAGATTATAGTACATGAATGTAAAGGAACATTACTACTCCATAAGAAATACTTAATGTAACCACTATCCCAAAGCCCTTGGTTTACAGTATGGGGCTTTCTCCTTATTGGTGAAGATAGGCCTTGCCCTACCTGAGGTACAGGGCAGAGTTTTGAGAGGTGAAAGACTTCCAGTTTTTGCAAATCCTCTTTGGGATTCTCCAAAGGCCAGTTGTCCTTTTCACTTCTTCAAGTGAAGAGTTAAGCTTTAGAAGGGAAGGTGAAAGAGGCCAAGCCCACTTCAAGTTGCTGAAGGACAAAATTCTAGGACTACACAAATGGAGTCTCCATTATATCCCTATCCCCAGCTTGCTACCCTAGAGACTTCACAGAGTTTCCCTTTGATGAAATCTAGGACACTCTCTCTTGGTTGAGCTGAGTCATCTTACTCCCAAGAGAGAGATCCATCACTTTGTATTGTCTGGTGTATATTCTCCTAGGTATATCTTCTCTGATTTCTATTTTGCTACAGATTCAGATAAATGTTTTTCTTTGCTATTCAATGTGTGTGCTCTGATATTTAGTAGGAAAGGGATCAAGCCTTGAATATAAAGTTTGGGATTTTCTTTGGCCCCTAAAATGACAAAGAGATCAGAAATTAACTTAATTCCCAGCTTTTTAAACTATGGGTTGCAAAACCATATGGAGTCTTATAACTGAATGTGGGGGTCACAAAATTATGATTTATTATCAATAGATGTTTGGTTTGTATACCTATTTTATTTAGGGTCATGTAAAAATCTCTCAGGTGATAAGGAGTCATGAAGTCATAACCTTCCACTATCTCCCATAGTTCCTTTGGAGCTAATTGCCTAGTCCCATCCCAATTAGTGTTGTTTCATCCAACAGCATGTTTTTATGGAACCAACTAAAGATAACTGTTGCTGAATGACTATATGAGGTAAAGTAACAAGAACTTGATAAATGCTGTCAAAGTAGAAAAGGCAATGGGTGGAGGTTATTTTGTTGGGGGAGGGGGAATAGACAAAAAAAGTGTCAACTTCATAAAAGTGAAAAACATTCAGAAATATTGATCTGAGAAAAGTCCTGAAGAATTTTCAGGGCTAAAAGGTTCTCTAAACATCAATCCTAAATAATCAGAGTTCACTAGTTTCAATCAAAGTTTCAATCAAGTTTTGACATTCTTTTGCTCCTTCCACTTTAGCTTCTTCTACGCTCTATTCATCTCCTTCCACCTCCACCCTAATCCCAAATACTCTGGACTAAGATAGACCTATTACTCAACTTCCAGCCCTTAAGAGAACTGAGGAAACAGTATTTAGTGGAAAGAACACTGGATCTGGAATCCAGAGGATTTACATTCAAATCTTCAATGCTTGCCATTTGGTATGACTTTGGGCAAGTCAGTAAAGTCAATTTCCTCATCTGTCTTCCAATGGTTTTATTAATTAGTTCTCAACTTCATTCATTCATCCAGCAAATATTTATTGATCACCAACTATATCTGTATGAAGCACTCTTCTAGGTTCTCTTATAAAGGGTCAAAAAGAAGTATCAGATTCCTGACCTTTCCTCAAGGAGCTTACATTTTAATTGAAGCAATAAGACACAAACTCTCACAAACACAACTAGCAGCACAGGACATAAATGATGAGTATGAGGAATAGAGAAATGGGATAAGTGTATATAGAGAAATAGTTGCTGGGGATGGGGAAGTTGAAAGGAGAAAAAGAAGAAAAAACTTTCATAAAAGAGGTAAATTGGGAATCCCTGGTATTTTCTAATTCCTTTATATTCCAATCCTAGTTCCCTTTCTTTCTTATACAAAGAGTATCTTCAAGGATGTAGATATGCCAAGGCTTCCTTAGAAAAATGGTTTCCAACTTTTTAACTATAAACCCTTTTTAATGCCAAAAGAGTTCATAGACTTTCCCATAGGATAGTAGCTGTATTGTTTAATTAAGAAAACCTGCAATGGCCAAAGGTTCCTGTGAATTCAATAAACTGTTAACAAGCATTTATGAATTGCGTTAAATATTCATACCAGGATTTGAATCCAATGAATCAACAAGCTTTCACTCTGTAGGATAGTGACTAAACTTGAGATTTCAATGATCTTGAAGAAGCCCTGAGGGCTTCTTAAACTTTTTTCCGTTATGACCCTTTTTCACCCAAGAATTTTTTACATGACTCCAGGGTATATAAGTATATTTTAAAAATCAAACATTTACTAATAAACTGTAATTTCACAACCCTACATTCAATTACAAGAACTACACTTTAAGAAGCTGGGGTTCTCTAAAACTCATTTAGCTTCTTCTACCCTCTGTTCATCTCCTTCCACCCAAATGAGGGAAGTCCCTTTGCCAATAGAGAATAGTACCTTCTTTTCATTTTACAGTCTTACACTTGCCTGGAGCACAAGAAGTTAAACCATTTGCCTAGCACCACTTGGTTAGTATACAGGGTAGGTGAACTCTGGCAAGTTCCTGTTATTGTATGGCACTCAGCATTTACATTTTAAAATAAAGTTTAAAAAGTAAAAATTATTCTTAATTGGGACTGTACAAAAACAGGCAGCCAGCAAGAGTTGTTTGGCCATGGTTGCTGACTTCTGTTAGAGGAAGGTCTTAAACTCCCATCTTCCTGGCTTTGAAACCAGCTCTCTTTCCACTGTCTTGCTGCCAAAGACAAAAATGAAACAGTCCCTACTCTCAAAGAACTTACATTCTAACTTAATGTGCATTTTATCAACCGCAATAGCATCTAACTACATTTGAAAAATTGCATATGTAAATATAAAATGTATCATTTGTTTAGTCCACAGAAGGTATGTTTAGTTATTTATTTCAGTAAAATGTTAGACACAGATTTAGACAGGCCTTCACAGTAACTCCATTGACCTTAGGAGTCTGCAGTTTATAGGCTGGAAACTGCTTTTTAATAGTATTCCATGAAAGGTGACTGTTTACTCTGATGCTAAGTGATATGCTTTGGTGTTAGGAGAAAGAGGGGTTCAAACTCCATCTCCAACACTTAATAGCTGCAGTCTTAGGTTACTTTAGATACTCTATGCCTTGGTTTCATAATCTGCAAAAGGATGATAATGATTACTGTAATATCTACCCTCCCCCAGGTTGTATTAAAGATCATAAATAAAATACTTTGCAAACTTTAAAAGCCTATATAAAGGTGAGCTCCTTATTATAGAAGGTCTTCTAAGCAAAAGCTGGACAAATCACTTGAGTATATCATAGCAAGGGTTCCTTTGGTATGTAGGTTAGACTAGATGACTGCTAAAGTTCCTTCCAATCCAGCTTCTGTGGTTCTTTTATTCCAGCTACTTGCTGTCTGTCCTTTGTTCTTGAAGATCATCAGAGAAGTGGTGCCATGATATGCAAGTAAATTGGATATGAGTGAGGGACTCACTCATGGGGAGGACCTCCCCAACGTCATGACTTTTTCCTCCAGAACCGTCTGGGTCCAGTGGCCAGATATAAATCGGAAGACTGGCCCTGCATGCAGTGGGAGACCTTGGCCATTATAAGTTAAGATCTTTAACAGATCTCAGTTTGGCTGAAGCAATCACCCATTCAATTGCTAGATAGAACACAGACCCTCTTCAGTAGTGTAGGTGTCTAATTCATAGACCTTTTGTAGGCCCAATACTAATGACATCTTCACTCCTAAGATCCAGGTGGCTTTTGTCCAACTCACAGATTATCTTTCAATCAACAAGGGCAGGAGAAGCAAAGGCTCTGCTTTTTTCAGAGACATCACCACACTTCTGAATACTACCCTAATCCAAACAAATCCAATCTAATCCAAAAATATTTATTAAGTACCTATTATATGTCAGATGCTGTACTAGGTACTGGATATGCAAAGATAAAATGAAAAATAGTCCCTCAAAGTGCTTACATTTTACTGGGATGAATGTAATATGAAACAAATAAATGTATGATAAATTGAGGAAAGAAAGAATACTAACAACTGTGTGAAGGAAGTAAATCAATCAAGGCTTCCTAGTAGAGAGAGTTCCTGAGAAGACCCTTGGAGAAAGCTGGATATTCTAAACACACACACACACACACACACACACACACACACACACACACACACACACTAGAAGGAAGTGCATTCTGGACATGAGGAAGAAAAGAAGCTGGGCAAAGACTTGAAGATGGGAGACTAAGTGCCATATTAAGGAATTAGTAAATAGGCCATTTTGGCTAGAACATATTGTTCTTAAAAGGGAATAATAGGAAATGAGACTGATAAAGCAGGCTATGACCATCTTTTCTCACCAGAAAACTGTGACCATGTAGGCGGCATCAGGGATGCTGCAGTTTGCTCCCCTTGAGTTTCTAGCAACTTCCTTCAGTCATGTCATTATTTCTGGCAATCAAGACCACAGAGAAAATACATAATAACCACTAGATTGGTAATCTAATAGAGGAATTATGCAATAGCTCACTGAGGAAAGCTATGGAATCCCTTGCCTTGCAGATATTTAAAAGTGAATGGCATATTCCTCATTTTAGGGGTTAGAAGGGACCTCAGTAGACATCTAATCAAATGCTAGACTTTGATATCTAGTCAAACAAAAATCCTCTCAACCATGCCTTTGCCTGAAGAACTACAGTGATCAGGACACCACTGCTTTCTGGAGAATCTTCTTCCACTTTTGGACAGATCTAGTTGTTAGGATCTTTTCCTCAAGTTGAGACAAAATCTATCTGTGATTTCCCAACCTACTTCTGACCTCTGTGAACAATCATGTCAATTATTTGACATAAGAGCCCTTCAGTTATTAGGAGATGATTATTATGTCTATCCCCTCCCTGATCTCCATTTTACCTAATTCTTTTCTTTTCCAGGTTATAGATCCTCAATTCCTGCATGATTTCTAGTACCCTTATGATTCTGATTTCTCTACTTTGGATACAACTTGTCGATATCATTCCTAAAGCATTATAGTCAGAACCAAAGAAAAGACTCTAGGTTGGCAGAGCAGAACACAACCCATGACCTCTCATGTTCTAGATCATGGGCATTCTATAAAAAAATATAATGAAGGAATCATAGGATGATGGGACCATGGATCCAAAGCTAGAAGGGACCTTAGAAATTATCTAATCAAGCCTTCTCATTTTATAAATAAGAAATTCAAGGCCAAGAGAAATGAAGTCACAGTATTGCACAATGCAACAAGTAACAGATGTGAGATTTGAAGTTTAACATTCTCCCTTTCGACTTGAGAATGTTAAGGTCTAAAAATGAAGTCGTCTCTAAAGGAAGAAATGGAAACCTGAATCTGTCTATCCCATTTCTAATTCTCCCACCACTAAATAATGATTTCCATAAAGAGTGACAAAAATCTCCCAGTCTCTTTTATTGCCACTGTCCAGAGACAAACTTCCCATGAGCCTTTGCTCCAGCCACCTCTGGTCTAATCTCCTGGCTCAATCATCAAATGTGTCTAACTTCTTCTTTTCGTGCTCCTTCCCCTTTCCTAGAGTGAGAAACTTGAAACAATATCTCATCTAGTTTCCTGAGACTGCTTCTTCCCCCTATAACTTGTTTCAGTTGGCTTTCTCAGTCTTTCTCTTTATGTCTTTAGATATAAAACTGGCCTGAAACTTAGAAGTTATCTATTCCAATCTCATCATTTTATTGATGAGGAAACTGAGACCCATAGAGATTAAATGAGTTGACAAAGAACACACAAGCACCATTGTAAGTAGCAGAGCTAGGATTAGCATTAAAGTCCCATGACTTTTAAGTTTACCATATTACCTTCTTTTCTCTTACTTTGTTATTCTGAGATCCATCTTATCATAGATTCATATGATGCTAACATTCCAAGGGGCCTGGATAATCTCTAGATTAATTTAACTCTATACTTTCCGGAAATCAAACTTCAAAACACTGGGGAGTGACTTGTGCAACTTGTTGTTGTTCTGTTATTTTCAGTCACGTCCAATACTTTATGAGCCCATTTGGAGTTTTCTGGACAAAAAGATTGGAATGGCTAGCCATTTTTTGTCCAGCCCATTTTATAAATGAGGTAACTAAGGTAATCAGAGTTAAGTGAATTGTCCATGGTCACATAGCTAGTAAGTCTCTGAGGCCAGACTTGAACTCAAGAACATGACTCTTCTTGATTCCAAGGCCAGGACTCTGTGCATTATGGTGCTATCTAGCTGCTCCTTGTCCAAAGTTCCCATGTACAATTAGCAGCAGAGAACTAAACGCACATCTCCTGATATCAAAACGAGATTTATAAAGTGCTTGCTATGTCCCAGTCACTTTGCTAAATACCCGGGACACTAAGTAAAAACAAAAACGACCCCTGCCTTCAAGAAGCTTACAATCTAATGGAAGTGACAGCATGTATCCTGACAGGTATACACAGAATAAGGACAGTATACTCCATTTCTCTCCCCAGCTCATGAGAATTTTTTTTTCAAAGAAGACTAAGAAAAAACAGGGAATGATTGGTTCTAGATAAGGCTACCATGATAACTCTGTTTTAGAGTAGAAATAGCTGTTTTTGAAATCAGTGACTCATAACTAGTTTCTGCTACCTGTGTGATCTTGGCCAACTCACTTAACCTGATCTTCAGTTTCCTTATCTGTAAAATGAGTGGTGGCCTTGCTAGATGGACTCTAAGGACACTTATGGTTCTAAATCTATGATCCTATGATCTTAGAGCTTCAGTTTTCTCATCTGTAAAATAAAGGGATTAGACTAGATAGCCCCTAAAATTCTTTACTGCTCTAAATCTACGATCCTATGATGTTATGATTCTAATCACATCTTCATGATCACACAACTGACTGAAAGGCATTGTGATTATCTACTGTATGCTAAAAAGAAAAAAAAAAAAAAAAAAGATTCTGTAGACCGAAAATCATTCAAGATTCTTTATCAATTGCAAGTGACTTCCTGTGTATTCACATCGAGTCAGACACCCAATAGGGAGACCGATATTTACCAACAGTGTTCACCAGTATCACAGAGGGTTGTTCAAATAGAAGGAAGATTTCCCCTTGACAAAAGAGATTCTCTGCATGTCCCTGTTTGTGGATAACATTGTGTTGCTGGATTCCAGTCTCAGTATCACAAAACTTCTTTCAATGAGTTGGTCACTCAAAAGAACTTGGCTTAATAATCTAAGCAAGAAGAACCAAATGCATGAGGAATTACCCAGGTAATGATGTGTACCTTGGACAGTGCTAAGGAGGAACAGTGAATTGGGACCAGAAATGAAATGAAGGAAGACACCTAGTAAGATTATACTGGGGAGGTGCTTAGTACCCAAGACTGTATCTCACAGCCAGCAATAGATCAGTGACGAGTCTCAGACTGATCATTGCCAGAAAAGCCCAGCTTCTTAATACCAATATTCTCCGGAGAATGTCCTATGACAACAAACCAGAAAAAAAATCTCCAAAGAAACAAGTCATAGGGAAACTTAGAATGAGTATAGGAGCAAAGCAAATGGAACCAAGTGAAGAACAGATACAATGGTCACAAAATGAAAGAAAAACAACATTAAAAAACAAAGAAATGAGGACCTACCAGAACTCTAATCAGTCTACATGTGGTAGTCTGTCAGTGCAGAATGAAGCATCTCACTCCGATGTGCTGGGGTCTTTTTTGCTTAATTATATTTCTTTGTTACAAAGAAGGGTTCTTTGAGATAGGGAAATTAGAAAGGACTAGTAATACAAAGGGAAAACACCTTCAGCATTATTTTTAAAAGGAAAACTCAGATTGCAAAGGATATAGAGAAGAAAATTTGGTAAAGGGTTTTAAAGAAATCCATAAGAGGAAAAGATAGGCATTTTGAGAATATGATTTTAGATACAAAAAATAATTTAGAATAAGAAAAGAATTAGTTGATTGGGGGAAGAAATATCAAATGCTTTATCATTAAAAACTTTTGGTTACAGTTCTATCCTATTGAATATAGTTTTTGTCTAGTGTTGGATCCAATTACCACTGATAATTGGCTTGAGAGGTAGTACATAAGACATGATCAAAAGTCTGTCTGTCTGTGATTTTTCTAAAGTACAGATCTAACTATGTCACTTCCCTACTCAGTAAACCCCAGTGGTTCTCTATTACCTCCAAAATACAATATAAAATCATCTATTTTAAAGTTTTTAACATTTAACATTTAAAGTTTTTTACAACTCAAAACTTTCTGTTTTTCAATTTTCTTATACTTTACAGCCCTCCATGCACTCTATTATATATCTACCCCGATCTATTTGCCATTCTTCAAACATGACTCATCTCACAACTTGGTGATTTTGTTCTGCCTAGTGCTCCTTCATTCTTTGAGTGCTCTCCCTGCTCACCTCTGCCTCTCTCTTTCCCTGCCTTTCTTTAAGTCTCAATCCAAAACTTACCTTCTGAAGGAGGCCTTCTCCGTTTCCTCCTCTACTGTTACCTCCAAGCACTAAAGATTTTTTCCCTCAGATTATCTTCTATTTACACTCTAAGTTCCTTATATATAATCAGTTAGGTGGTACAATGGATAGAATACTAGGCTGGGAATCACAAAGAGTCATGTCCCTGATTTCAAATTTGATCCCATACTTATTAGCTGCGAGACTTCGGACATGTCACTTAAACCTGTTTGCCTCAGTTTCTTCATTTATGAAATGAGTTGGAGAAGGAAATGGTGAACCCTTTCAATATCTTTGCAAGAGAACTCTAAATGGGATCATGAAGAGTCAGATATGACTGAACAACATCCTATCTTGTATGTAAATTATAATGGTCTGGAATTGTAAAGGTCTGGTCATCTCTAAGTTGTCCTTGGGGACCGCCGTCTCAATTCAATCCCAGACTAGACTAACTCCTTGCCCTCCTGCCCTCCTCTTTTATCGTCGTAGAGACTGTAGTGAGAACTCAACGGGGCTTGTGAGAAAATACTTCAACCAATGAACTTGCTCCTTTTAAAGGTTGTGTAAACTCCTTTTCAGAAGTTCAAAGGTGTAAACTCCCCCTAAAGGCCAGAACTAAAGGTGTGAATTCTGATGTAGAGAATTGCCCAGACAACCTGAGTTCTCACCTTGTAATCCTAACAGTATATAATTATTTTTCATACCATGTTCCTTATCAGAACATAAGCTCCTTGAAGAAAGGAACTGTTTTTGCCCTTCTTTTTTTTCCAGGCGTTAACAATTTCTTAACACAAAGCACTTAATAAATAATTGTTGACTGATTGTTAACTGAGCACAGTACTAACAGCCACAAAACATGAAACTATTTGGAAGGTACCCTTGAATATTTTCAGCAGATCTCCTAAGGAGAGTTTCCAAAAAGACATACATAAGAATCTCACCAACATTTAAGGACACAGATGGCTTTGTTTCTATACCAGCAGAGGAAGTAGCATTTATGGCATGCTGTCATCTTATGAACAAGAGAAGATAAGATCTTCCAGCCAATCCCATGGCTCTTGCACTAGGAGGAGTGGGACATCAGAATATTGGTATGTCTAAGAAAGTTGCTATCTGACCCTACTTCTTCTGAGATCTGTTTCCACATCATATCACTCAGTCTTCTGGCCCTTGACTCTTATTACATCTTACTACACTTACTACTCCACCAACCTACCATTTATAGTGAACTTCTAACCAATAACTTATGCCCTAGCAAAATGGGGCAATCAAGCTGAAAGTGACAGTAAAGTCAGAAGATGCTCATTGGGTACTCTAAATTCAATTCCATTCAATAAGCATTTACTGAGATGTACTATGTGCATTTGGCATAGTTATGGAGTTCAAAGACAAAAAATAATTGGTCCTGACATCAAAGAACTTTCATTTTAATGGGTAATGCATGTACAAAGATATGTCAATCCAAAGATAGATAAATACAAGGAAATTTAGAAGAAGGATTGGGGAAAACAGCAAAAACTTCTCAAAAGGCATGACACTTGGGTTGAGCCTCAAAGAAAGCTAGGGGTTCCAAAAGGTAGAAGTGAAGAGGTAAAGCATTCCAGGTTCCATCTGAGCCTCAAAATTTTGTTATAATTCCTGGTTACATTTTGGGTTACTGCGCCAATTTGTGCCATTGTGGTTTGTGAAGGGAAGGGAATAAGCATTAATATATGCCAGGTACTGTGCTAAGTACTTTAAAATATCTTATTTGATCCTCATAATAACCCTTCAAAGCAAGGTGTTCTTCTTATTCCCATCTTATGTGAGAATACCAAGGCAAACAAAAGTTAAGTGATGTGACCAGGTCACACTGTTACCAAATGGCTGAGGCTGGAAACTCTAAATCCAGTGCTTTATTCATTGCACCACCTGGCTGCCTGAGGTTTGACTAGGGGACCACTTCTGTAGCTAAGTTCTTTCAAGGTCCCTTTGAATTTAACTTCTTGGAACCATTCTTCTCCTCTGGCTCTCCAATGGCTCTCAGATTGGAATTTTAGAGATCTGGGGAGATGGTTCTCTAAGGAAAGGGGAGGCTAGTTTGGTTAGACATTTCCCACAGCTATAGAGCTAAGGTGGGAGATGGAATGTAGTCAAGCCAGAAGGTTGAGTCTGTGAAGGGGAATAATATGCAATCAGTCTGGAAAGACAAGCTGGATACAGATCATGAAGGTTTTTAAATGCCAAACATCTGAGTTTTTATGCTAGGGATAACAGGGATCCCTTGAAATTTCTCTTGACCAAAGAAGTGATATGGTCAGACCTGCACAGTTTTAAAATATCAATTTGTCATTGTGTGGAGGATGGATTAGAGAAGGGAGAAATGTGAGGCAGACATCAATTAGGGTTAGGAGATTATTGCAATAGTCCAAGCCAGAGGTGATGGGAGCCTGAACTAAGGTGATGGCAGGAGTATGTCAAGAATAGGGATAAAGGAGAGGTAAAGTACCAAAGTTTTAATTTAATTTAAATTTAAGATTTCCCCATCATTTTCTTGTCTAAAATCAATGCAACAATAAATCAAGCAGAAAACACTCAGTTTTCTGAGGTATACTCACACTGAAAATATAACAACCTGGTGGAGGGGCAGTACATACACTGGCTCCAATGTGTTCCAGAGTAGTGGCAGCATGAATGGAAAGATAGGGAAAGACACAAGAGATGTTGCAGAAGTAGAAGCAAGAGGCCTTGGCAAATGATTAATCCTACAGGGTGAGGTAGAGGGAGAAGGAAGAGCAAGAATGACTCTAGCTCAGGAACTTAGATGATGATAAGAATAGTGGAGACTGCAACAAAAATAGAGCTATCTAGGAGTAACTGGATAATGCAATAGATAGAGGGCCAGGCCTGGAGTCAGGAAGACTGAGTTCAAATTCAGCCTCAGATGTTTTTCTATCTCTATGACTCTGGGCAAGTCACTTAATCCTGTTTGTCTCAGTTTCCTTGTCTGTAACATAAGCAGGAGAAGAAAATAGCAAACAACTCCAGTATCTTAGCCAAGAAATCTCCAAAGGGGTCACAAAAAATTGGACATGATTGAAAGTGATTTAACAACAGCAAAGACAATGAAATCAGGAAGAAGGATAAATTTGGAGAGGAAAATAATAAGGATCAAAGATGGGAACTAGGAATAGATGGATAAAGGGGACAGTAAGTAGCTTTGAAAAATGCATTAGGATCATTTGCCTCCCTGTGGCACTACAGGGATGAAGGAGTTAACAGATGAGGGAAGATCAGAAGTCAAGCTCAAAGTCCACTCACCAAACAACAACTATCACCAACTATATCTTCTCTAACTGTTGGGACAAAGTCCAAGTTATTGAAAAAAAAAAAAAAATCAAGCCCTAGGACTGAATGAAGCCTTCCCCCTTGCCCCTTTACCCAAACCGTGTGTCATTATCCATCCCAGAGATTCTCCATGCCAACCATTTCTCTCCCACCCCCATATTGCCTTTCTTTTGCTCTGCAGGCCAGCCCAGACTTGCCAGGCAGCAGGTATTATGGAAGACTGACAGAAGGGAAAGGAAAGAGGACTCAACAGGATTAATGGGAATAAATGAGTGGATTGCTCCTTGAGGTCAGAGCCAGAAATCACGGGTTCTTTCCCTCCGACTTTTATCATCTTGTTGCTTTCATTGGGAGATACTATAGCCTAGGGAAAGCAAAACTGGAGTTAGGAGTCAGGAGACCTGAGTTCTAATCCCTTATTTTCCACACCCACTAACTAGTTAAGAGGTGACTCTTAAATCTGGGGAATGAGGAAGACAGTGTCTGGACTATTTGAGTAGGGTGAGTAGTGCATGGCTATTTATAATACATTAAATCACACTTTCCCAGCACTTCAGGGAGTTAAATGGGGAAGAAAAAAATAGAGTTGTTTGTTCCCTATCAGCCAAGTGTCAAGCATGACACAGGGAAGAGGTATAAAGCAACAGAGTCCTTGCCCATGAGGAGATTATACTTTAACTGAGGAGACCAGACACAAGCAAATTAAAAAGGGAAATGCTGGGTGCTCCAGGCTATACATGCTTTAAGAGTTCAAAAGAAGGAGAGGCCACATTGGTTCCGATTGAGACTGGCAGGATTCTAGAAGTAGAACTAGTTTAGGTCTTGTAGAGTAAGTAGGATTTAGGCAGGGAGCAAAATGGTACAATGGCTCTCCTGTTAGAATATAAATTACTTGATGGTAGGAATTGTTTCACTTTGTCTAAGTATTCACAGCCTTGAATAAGTGACTGCAACATAATAAAATAATAAGCATGTCTGTAGGTTTACAAAGTGTTTTATGAAAATTATTTCAATTGATCCTCACAATCTTGGTATGTGTTGTTATCATTATGTACATTTTACAGATGAGATAACTGAGGCAGACGGTGGCCAGATTTTATTCCAGCCCAGAGATCTATCTACTGTGCCACCTAGTTTAATAGGTCATCATTCAGTGCTTGTTAATTGATTGAGGAGAGAATGTCAAAGTTATGTTTAGAGGACACTAAGTAGACAAAGCTGACTAAGGCAGAAGTTTTTATGAAAGTTGATTGTGAGTGGCAAGCCTGGAAAGATAAGATAAAGGAAAATTGTAGGGGCCCTTGGAGTTTAGATTTCATCCTACAGATGGTAAAGACCAAGTGAGGGTTTTAGAGCAGAAGGATAACAAGAAAAAAAGCAGTGTTTCATTTTGAGGTGGTATTCTGGAAGAAGCTGGATGGAGCATTTCTGAGCTCTCACATCAGTATTTATATCTTGGACAGACTCTGAAAATGGATAGTGACTTGGGCCCAGAATTGAACAGAAGGAAAAGAACGGGCCAGATTGCTTTAGGGAAAGTAGGAAAAGTTCCTCTGATTCTAAACTTCTTCATGAAACCAAAGTTGATACCAATATTCTTCTCAGGATGTTATATAGCTGCTGCAAGTCAAGGAACATTAGACTCACTGGAGAACTGAATAAGAGATCACCCAAAGGGCAACGGAAAGGCTCAGGGCTGTCATGGGCAAGTGGCAACACGTTCCAAACAAGAAGTGGAGTAAAGGATGTCATCAAAGAAATCTTTGTGTGCAAAAGAAAATGGACTGGCCATATGATGAGAGTAGCCAACATAATAAAAAACGAAGTAATATGTGGCGAGGATATCAATGGGGAGCTCATGTATTCCACCAGTATCCTCATAAGGTGAAAACAAAACCAGAAAAGTCCCCAGCACATTGGATGGATCCCATGTAAGAAACGCAGTTATAAGGCAAGGGTAAGAGTTGCACAGGATGGGCAGGCATGGATATAGGATGTGATCTGCACATTTGGAGGGAAAACTTCCATCAATGTGACCACAGATGAGTTTGAGATGCAGAAGACTCAAGGCAGAGTGAGCAGAGACATTTGAAATAATTGTTTAATCTAGAGATATGAAGATGGAAACTAGAAAAAAAAAAAAGAAATGGACAAATACTGTATTTTAAGAGTCTATAATCTTTAGCAATCAATTAGTTGTGGACAGTGGAACTGGGGAAGAATGAAAGAAGATTGACATTTTATGCCTGAATGATTGGATTAAGGAAGTCAGCCCTGGACAGATGCAATTAGGATGCTGAGTTGGTTTTTAGGCAGGTTAAATTTGAGGGAATAATCAGATACTTGAATTGAAATGTCAAATATTTAAAAGACAAGGAACTTGATGCAATTGAATAGAAATGAATTGAGTCTTCATACAACTTGACTTCAAATCTTGCCAGATACCAGATGACTCTGGGCAAGTCATTTAACATTTCTCAGTCTTGGTTTCTTTTTTTTTTTCTTTTCTTTTATTATGGCTTTTTATTTACAAAAGATATGCATGGGTAATTTTTCAACATTGACCCTTGCAAAACCTTCTGTTCCAAATTTTCCTCTCCTCCCTCCCCCCCTTCCCTAGATGGCAGGTAGACCAATACATGTTAAATATGTTAAAATATATGTTAAATCCAATATATGTATACATATTTATACAGTTATCATACAGCACAAGAAAAATCAGATCTAGAAAAAAGAAAAAACCTGATAAGGCAAACAAAATGCCAGCAAACAATAACAGAGTAAAAATCTCAGCCTCAGTTTCTTCACCTGTAAAATGAAGATAATAATAGCACCTACCTCATAGGTTTATTGTAATGATCAAATGAGCCAAAAAACTGTATGTGTATATATAACATACATACACACACACACACACACACACACACACACACACACACACATAGTGCTTTGCAAATCTTAAAGCACAAAACAAAGACTGGTTATTATTACTGCTATTGCAAGAATGGAGTTTGGGAGAGAGTTTATACATACATACACCTATTCCAACTCATATCTAAACATGAATCCCTTTTATCAAATGAGTGGCCATTCATCTTTTTCTTGAAGTTCTTCAACATGGTGGAAACTATCTGTTTCTAAGTGAGCCAGTCCCATTTAGGGATAGTTCTAATTTTCTTTCTTAGGAAAGCCCAAGTTTGGCCTTTGCAGCTATTTGCAATTTCTACTTATTGTCCCTAATTGTTCCCTATGGCTTTCCGTAAAACAAGTCTAAGGTGTATTATTTTTTTCTTCTATATTTTTTTCATCTCTGGGCTAGTTATTTCCAGTTCTTTTTGCATTTTTGCATTGGATATGGCCTTTCAAGGCACCCTACTATCCTGGTTTCCCCCTACAAGATATTTTTTTCATCTCTCTCATCTTTGATATTCTTCCTAAAATATGGTACCCAAATTGAATTTAATACTCCAGACATGTCCTAGTCAGGACAAGGCACAGCAGAATTATCACCTTTCAGTCATTATGCTGCATATTTTAACTGACTCATTAAACTTAGAATGCCCTAAAAGCCCCAAATCGTCTTCCTGTAGGAGACCACAAACACTGACTCTCAATGCATATATGGCAAAAAATAGGATGACGCAGAGAAAATAAAACTGAAATGTGGATTACTTAGAGGAAGACTTCTTCATAAACCAATAACAGATTAAAAAGGAGAGAAGGGTGGGATGGGAAAGATAGAGATAATTTATTAAATAACCTAAACAATCCTTCCTACTATCCTCAATCCTATATTAAATCAGTAGTGACCTTGTACCCTTCTCCAAAGTATCTAGTCAACTAAAAATAGAAAAAGGTGACCTAAACACTCCCTCATGCTCCTAAATTAAACAGATTAAACAATTAACCATCAAGAAAATGTTTAAAATGGGTATTGAGCTCCTAACCATGTTAGTTCTTCAAGGGCATTGTCTATACATGACATATCTTCTACTTTGTGAGTTATGTTAAAACATTTATCACAGAATATTTCTGTAACGGGGCTGTCCCTTACACAGTATGGGATGTTGTTTTGTGGCTCATAGGGAGACAGAACAGACATCTCAAGTCTCTTCTCCCCTCAACCTTCCCCAAGGGTGGGGAGATTTTATTTCTTACCAAGCAAAAAAGCAAGAAATTGAGGCCAGAAGCAGACAAAGAGGATACCAGACTGGAATTGCATCCATCTGCTCCCTTGAATGTAATTACTCTAGGGGATGTGGCTTTCAGGTTCAAGTTAAACTTTTGATCATTGTTCATTAGGGAGAATCAGGACTCAAGCTTTATTCCCACCAATTCCATAATGAATGTAATAGAAGGTAACCAAGAAACCCATCAGTGATTATAATTGGGTTTTTTCTATTTTTTCAAAAGACTGAGAATTAACTTCATGAGAATGTTTCATAGAAACTCAATGGCAACAAAAGTGATTGGGAATCCTATTTCTGGCAATGCCAACTTTTCTCCTGATATCTAACATTCAAGCCTCAGATGCGGCCCATTGAGGATATTTATGCAGCCCGCTGTGTTATGGCAAATGGGCTGAGGGGCAGAGACAGAGTGTGAGTTTTTGTTTTTACTCCATTAGTTTGAGGGACAGTGAACTGGCCCCCTATTTAAAAAGTTTGAGAACCTTTAGACTGTAGTAAGCTGGGGATAGGGACATAACAGCAGTGCTAGCTCCTGCCATGTCAGCTTCTTCCCAGAGCCCTATTTTTTCCTTCAACATTCTGAAGTGATCTTTCTCAAAGTTAAAAGTGAGAAGCATACAGACTAGAGAAGACAAAAAAGACTTAGAGAGCCAGACATTCTTCTCTCTCCTGTTCTCACCAACTCCATTCTGGTCCTCACATGGATTTATTTCTACCAAAGAGGAGTCACATTCCAACTGGCTTTGAGATTCAATTCATACTTTATTTTTACAACTTCTTTCCTTTAAAAAACCTAAATGTTATTTTGTATGAAACATACATACAAAACAACACACCCTCACAATCTTGGAGGGTAGGAATGACTTGAGATTTCATCAATATATGGAATTTCTGGCAATGGCCTTTCTCTGACAGTACAAACTGGTACCTTCTCTAGTCTTATAAAAGTTTCATGAGTGGTGAGTGACTTGTTCAGAGTCACTCATTCAGCTTCTGTCAGAAGTTAAACTTAACCCTGACTCATACTCTGCTGCTAAGCTATGTAGCTCTTTAGCCTTTAACATAGTGGGTATTAAATAAATACTCACTGAAGTGAATTGAAACAAACAAAAAACCAAAGGGTTTTAGAGCTAGAAAATGACCTAGTCTCAGTTTCTCTCTCTTCATGCTTACTTAGCTTGACAAATTCTGGTACTGGCGCCAAGAGAAACCTAGGTTTGAATTATTCCTTCTCCACTATCAGCTGTGTGATTTCTCTGAGACTCAGTTTCCTCATCTATAAAATGGAAGTATTAAAAAAAGAAAAGCCATGGTGGGGTATCAAATGAGATGACATATGCAAATTGCCTCTTATACTTTAAAGTAATAAATATATATGTATATATACATAATAAGCACACATACATATATACAGAAATCTATGTATACATATGGATATGTGTGTTGCATCAGTGATTATAATTGGGTTTTTTCTATTTTTTCAAAAGACTGAGAATTAACTTCATGAGAATGTTTCGTAGAAACTCAATGGCAACAAAAGTGATTGGGAATCCTATTTCTGGCCATGCCAACTTTTCTCCTGATACGTAACATTCAAGCCTCAGAGCTTCAGTTAGAAACTCCAGAGAAATTCAGGAAACAAAACCCAGAATAAAACCTCAGATCTCTGAATCTGAATCCCAGTTTTACCAGGGAGATTTATGTGACCTGGTATTATGAGTCATGGCTACTCTCCAAACTCCCAGTTTCCCAAATCTGCATAATAAAGAGCTAGAGTAGGAGGTGGGAAGAAGAAGAAAAACAAAGCTGAGTACAGAGTTCCAAGGTTAAAATGCTAAAAACAAATGATCATGTAAGTTGTTCTTGGTCAATGGCAGAATCCTTTGTCACCTGAATCATACCACAATTTTCTGAACCTCTGACATACCTGCATTTTAACAAGGGTCTCCTTGGAAACAATGTATTATTAAACCATAGGAAAGGTCTAAAGGGGATAATTGCATACACTATGTCAAAAAAGATGGAGTCAATCAATAAACATTTATTAAGTTCCTACTATGTTCCCAGCACTGTGCTAAGTTCTGGGGATACAAAAAGAGGCACTACAAAGGAACTTACAATCTAAGTGGAGATGGAGGATGATGAAAGTTTTGGTGTCTGTTCTATCATACCACATGAAAAAAAGAAGGAAGGGAATAGTCAGGGGAACAGCATATTTATTAAGCACCTACTATTTGCCTGGCACTATGCAGAATGTTTTACAAATCCTATCTCATTTAATTCTTATGAAAACCTTGTAAAGTAGGTGTCATTATGATATCCATTTCAGAGATGAGGGAAATGAGACGAACAGGGATCAAATGATTTGCTCAGAGTCACACAGATAGTAAAAGTCTGAGGCAGAATGTCTTCGGACTCAATTTGGTGCTCAAACCAGTGCATTGCCTCCATTGATATAGTTCATGATCCTGTACCTTTTCTTTCCAAAGTTACTGAAGTAACTTGAATTAGAAGCCTAGTAGAAAGTCAAAATGTTGCCCATGTATTCATTTAGTCTACCCAGAAAGCACTTAATTAAGAATCTACCCCATATATTTAACCTATATCAGATAGCTTGCTGTCTTGGGGAGGAGGGAAAGAAGGGAGGGAAGGGGGAAAATTCGGAACACAAAGTCTTACAAAAATGAATGTTGGAAACTATCTTTGTGTATATTTAGAAAAAACAAGATACATATTTATAGAGGGAGAAAAGAATCTACTTTGTGTGTGACGTTTGAGATAGGAAGACAGAAACAATCTCTGCCCTCAAGAAGCATGTATATGTGTGTATACATACATATATGTACATATATAATGCATTTATAATGTGTATGTGTAAACATGCCCACATGTGTGTGCCTGTCTCAAAGGTGGTAGCCCCACCATTCCTCAAGGAGAGGGAAAGTTCTGAGGAAAGTTCCATGTATGGCCAGCAGGTACTCTGTGTGTGTGTGTGTGTGTGTGTGTGTGTGTGCAAAAAGAGAGAGAGACAGAAAGAGACAAAGAGAGTGAGGGGAAGAAGAAGGAAGACAGAGATAGAAAAGGAGACAAAAATAGAGAAACAAAGACAGGAGAAAAAGAGAAAGAGAGAGAGACCGAGAAAGAATGAGTAGCAGTCATTCTCTTTCTCCATGTTATATTATAATTTGTATATTTTATAGTATATAGAATACATATATACTACATACATATATTTACACATATACTTTGTTATATGTTTCCTTTTTACGTAGTTCATATATATATATGTATATATATACATACATATATATATACATATACATACATACAAATAACATCTATAAAAAGAAAATGGAAAGGAATATAGAGGAGGGAAAGTGGAAGAGCTAGATAACTGTGGAAAACAAGAAAAATCTATAGCAGACAAGAGTCAGTTGATCTGAGCCTTGAAGGAAGTTAAGGATTAGGCTCTGGGAAGATATCCCCTTGTTCCCTAAATTGGAGAGATATCAATTTTCTATAAAGTTTGAGAAATAACTTTCAAGGTTGCTTTGAAAACTATTAAGTCCCTAGCTTCTACTATGGCAATTAAGTAATAAATGGTCAAAGAGAGGCTCTTTAGAGAACAAAGGCCTCAAACCTACACAATTGGAACCAAAAAAAAAGGCACTGAGAGCTCAAAACATCAATGGTAGAGGTAAATGACATTAATTGAAACTTGAGAACAAAAGTTATTAAAAATAATAACTGAGATTCATGTAGGTTGATGGAGCCCTTTTATGTTTGCAAAGTACCTTGCATATATTATCTCATTTGAACCTCACAACAATTGTGTGAGGAAAATACTACAAATATCATCCCCACTTCACAAGTCAGGAAACTGGGGTAAAAAGAGGTTGAATGAACTTGGAAAGGATCAAAGCTTCTAAGAGTCAAGAAGAAGTTTACTTTAGGCTAGAATAAGCCAGGAAGGGAGATAGAAGTGGTTTAGGGATTACAGTAGAAAGAACATTGACTCTAGAGAGAGAAGACCTACATTCAAATACTTAACTTCTGATACTTAACTAATTGTATGACTTTGGACAAATTACTTAACTTCCTTAGGACTCAACTTCCTCATTTATAAAGTGAATTACTTAGATTGGATAGTCTGGGGTCCCTTCCAGGTCTAAATACTATTAGTGGGCCATCTGCGCCTTAAAGAATGGGTAGGATTTGGGCAGTAGCAGAATAATACAAATGATGGTTCCTCTTGAGGGCAGCTATTATTTCATTTTGTTGTTGTATCCCTAGCCTCGCATAATGCCTGTGACACAGCAGACCCGTAATGTGTG
Organism: Sminthopsis crassicaudata; assembly: GCF_048593235.1. Classification (NCBI taxonomy): domain Eukaryota; kingdom Metazoa; phylum Chordata; class Mammalia; order Dasyuromorphia; family Dasyuridae; genus Sminthopsis; species Sminthopsis crassicaudata. The sequence continues at coordinate 226,763,476 of NC_133618.1, read as the reverse complement.
CTTGTTGACTGATTAAAGATAGGAATATTCAAGAAAACATGCCTACAAATAGCTCTGAAAGACACATGACAGAAGGCAGAACAGAATCAGAATTCCTAATTCATTCATTCAAAAGTATTTATTAAGCCAGATCCTATATTAGATGACAAAGACATAAAAGCAAAAAGGAAATAGCTCCTATCCTCGAAACATTCTCCTGAGAATACATTCTTTAAGTAGCAAATATATTAACAATCCTTTGCCACTCTAAGTAAAATTGCCCCCATTTTACCATTATTTACATGGAAGGAAAAAAAGAAAAAGGGGGCAGTCAGAGAAAGGGACGAGGGAAGGACCATGAGTAATAAAAGATAGGTCATGGAGAGTCCAGTGACCAGAACCCTGGGGTACAGAAGGGAGAATGGATCCTTCTACAGCTTTGCTAGTTGGTGACAACAGCAATTCAAGAGGCTCACGTGAGGAAAAGGACAAGCTAGAGAAGACACAGGAAGCCAAAAAACAGTGAACCCCCATGATTCCATTTTGCTATAAGGTAATGTGGAGGCAAAGGAAAAGAGATTTAGAGTAAGCAAATATCTTCTGGGTTATCTAGTCCAATCTCCCCTTATTCTATACTTGGGGAAACTGAGACTGGGGCATATTAAGTGATGTGCCTAAAGTATGGAGTAGCAGGCTCAGGATTTGAACCAGAACCATTAACCTATTCTACTTTATCATGCTGCCTTCCTTTTCCAACACCCAAGAAATCTGATCCCTGAATGTCCCTGTCCCCTAGTCAATAATAAATAATGTATTCTGGAGGGGGGAAATAGTGAAAAAAGCAATATTAAGGCTCTGTTCTCTTAATCAAACTACCATCTGAGCAATAATTATACCATGGGAAACAGCTGAGTGACTCAAAAGGCTTCCCCACCCCCCACTTCCACCCCCTCAGACCTCTCCCTGAGAGCTGCCTGCCACCAGAACACCACCACAAAGGTACAGCCCCCATATTCTTTGGCCTTGCAGCACTTCAAAGATTGCTTCCAATCTGTAAGAAAAACTCTTACAGGGGTGATGGTGGGGATGGGAGGAAGGCTTGGAGAGAAGAGAATCTACCAAAGATTACTATTAATAATAGGTCAATGAGTTTGAAAGGCATAGTGTTCTATTTCTTCTATATGGACAATGGCCAACTTCTGGTTGAAACAAACTATTCTGAGCTTCAAAGGAAGAAATTCCACTTTCCCTCCTCAATTTTTAATCCTATATTCCCTTTCTTTACCAGATCCTCTAGCCCTGGAACTAAGAACACCAGCATAGTCACTTGTCTCTGTCTCTGTGTCTCTGTCTCTGTCTCTGTCTCTCTCCCTCTTTCCCCCTCTCTCTCTCTCTCTCTCTCTCTCTCTCTCTCTCTCTCTCTCTCTCTCTCTCTCTCTCTCTCTCTCTCTCTCTCTCTCACACACACACACACACACACACACACACACACACACACATACACAAACACAATTACTCCTCTCAAAGCTGACAATGTGACCCAGAAGGATCATAGTTCTGAGAATAACTGTGCCTCATTTTATAGCTAAGGACACTGAAATCTAGGGGAATTAAGTAGCTTGCTGAAGATCAAATAGATAACAAATAGATAACAAGTATCAAGAGATGGAATTTGAACCCAGATCTCTGACTCCTGGGTGACACAGTGGAAGGAATTCCAGACTTGAAGTCAGGAAAATTCATCTTTGTGAGTTCAAACCTGGCCACAGATATTTACTATCTAGGCAAGTCATTTACCCATATTTGTCTCAATTTCCTCATCTGTAAAATGAGCTGGTAAAGGAAGTGGCAAACCACTACTGGATCTTTATCAATAAAACCCTGAATGGAGTTAGAAAGAAGCAGATACCTACTGAAATGACTAACTACCAAACCCCTGACTCCAGAGCCATTACTCTTTCCACTGAGTTTAGTTTAGCTCTATATTCTCAACCCTGAGTACTCACTCCTACATTACTTATAAATAGTTGACGATGTAATGGCTAGAATGAAATTAAGAACACTTGAGCCTGAATCCTGCTTTAAAATACTTAACTATATGACTCTGGATAAGTCACTTGGCCCTTCTCAGCTTCAGTTCTCTCATTTATAAAGTAGTATTAGTAAATTTTAACTATAGTAATAAAATATACTTCAAATGATTGCTATAAGGATAAAATGAGTTAATATTTATTTGTAAAAGGCTTTTTTTAAGATTTGTAAATCTTAAAGTGTTACATGACTATTAGTTAATAGTAATAATAATCATATTGGATTTCAAATCATTTTTTGTAGCCATGAAAAAGCCCTCAGTACTATGTCTAGGCTTAAATTAAATGACCATGTAACCTTCATGGAAAAACCGGGTTTTGGGGATACCCATTTCTACTTTAAAAAGTGGCACTGATCATATAAGGCTCTTATCTTATATTTGCTGCCCACTCATATATTAAACCCAATGCAATACAGCCCACATGAGAGCATAGTCACCATTATGAAATGCTGAAATGCTAGAAGAGTTATAATGTCCCTTGTATTCTGGGAGTCAAGATTTTGGATATTTCTTCTTTATCTCATCTGAATAAGAGGTAAATCACCATGTCTTCCACAAAATAATCTAAGTGATAAATGTTTGTTAACGGAGGAAACAAATAAAACACTGTCAAACTATGTTACAAAGATGAAGATAGACAAAGATGAAGAAAGAATTTCCTGACAGAAAAAGACAGGAAGAACAGGTGAGGTACATTCTGTCTCTTCTAAAGATCTTTCTAAAAGATGTTAATCCCAGAGGGGTAGAAATAGAATTCATCATGCTTCCAGAAAATTCAAAACAGCAAGTTTAACAATCATGATCTCAAACAAGGCAATAATAGAAAATAGAAATGGTTAAAAGACACTGAGAGAATATATTTGCTTAAATGCACCATAAATAATAAAATAATATCAAAACTTCATATATGTGCACTAAATGGCATATACCTAACTACTTGAAAAGAAAACTTATTAAACTACTGAAGAAATAAACAACAAAATTATAATATTTGGGGACCTCAACATGTCCCTTTTAGACCTAGACAAAACTAAAAAAACTAAAATTACAAAACAACTAGGAAGATGAATAGAATTTTGGGGAAAAAATAGATATGCTAGTTCTATGGTTGTTATGATTCTTACAAGGTACTAAGACAGTGGAATTGATAGAGACAATAATTATCTAATTTAGCATGGTTCAGTATGATTGATCTGATCCTATAAGGAGATGTTATGGGGCAGAACTTGAAACAAGATACTAAGTGGAATTGAGGAGACAATGGTTAAATCTAGCATTGATTTAATGCTACAACAAATAAGGGTTTCCTAGTGATGCCATGATTGGAGTATACTTAGTGCATAGCATATAAGCAAGAAGCTCTCAGGACCAGAGACACAAGCCCACAAGCCCACAAGCCCACTCTCGGAGGTGAAGTCACATTCATTCCATTTTCCACCTTTGTGCTGGCTGGAGGCTCAAGTGAGGAGATAAGATTTTGAAGGAGACAATAAAGGATTTGGAATTTAACTCCTGGCTGCATTTGGGGTGATTACACTGAACTGAAACAAAGGCTGCTCCCAGAAGCCCCCCAAGAAACCTGCTCTCAGAGAACATAATAATTTTGAGAAGAACATTACATTTGGTGATTACTAAATGGGATTAAGAAAGAAATGAAAATACTTCTCAACAGTGTTTGGAATTTTTACAAAGAACAGGATGATAGAGTACATTTCTTTAACTTATTAGCTAGGTGTTAACAGTGGATAGGATGCCAAGATTGCAGACAGGAAGACCTGAATTCAAATCCAGCCTCAGATAATAATTAACTGGGTGATCCTGAACAAGTCACTTAACCTTGTTTGTCTTAGTTTCCTCATCCATAAAGTGAGCTGGAGAAGGAACTGGCAAACCACTCTAAGTGTCTCTGACAAGAAAACCCCAAATAGGGTCATGAAGAATTGAAGATGACTGAAACAATTCAACAACAACCACCTCATAGAAAGGAAAACCCCAGAGACAAACATGATTTTACATGATATTTAATTTCTTCTGATGTCTCTTACAGGATCAGTAGACCCCCTCTCAAATTTATCCCTCAAAAACTTCCCATAGAGAATCAAAATCTTAGTTCTTAATCATACCATAAGACTAGAAGCTGATATATTTCTAGAATTCATCAGAATGCTAGGGACTTGCCTCTCTCTAAGAACCCCAAGTTTACTTCCTTTCCAAGGAGATCCCAAGACACAGGGTGGTATTATATATTGGTGAACTATATAAGGCCCTAAAAGAAAACTGGAATTCACTAACAAGAGAGGAATAATTGTATTTATTGTTTACATATTACTTGAAACACATTCTTGATGTGTTTTCCATATTTACTGTGAAGTGAAATACAGGCTGTCCTGTTCCTGATATCCATCATTACCTTGAATATTTTTATAAAAGTTAGGGACTCTTTTTTTATAAGTATGTCCTGAGTACATTTTTTAAAAGAATCAGTTATTTAACACTTACCCACATTCCCCTGACTATAGGAAACTTTGTAGGTAGAGATAGTGTATTGGGGATATACATATTAAACCTTTTTTTTTTTCATTTTTAAGTATTTACTTTTTTATTTCCCCCTGTTACAGATAAAACACTTTTTTTTACAGTTTTTAGTTATTTTCAAAATATATGCATAGTTTTCAACATCCATCATAGCAAAGCCTTGTATTCCAAAATTTTTTATCCCTCCCTTCCTCCCACCCCTTTCTTAGACAGCTAGTAATCCAATATATGTTAAACATGTATAATTCTTCTGTATATATTTCCACAATTATCATGCTGCATAAGAAAAATCAGATCAAAAAGGAAAAAAATGAGAAAGAAAAAAAAAAAGCAAGCAAACCACAAATAAGGTATTGCGAGCCATATTCAGTCCCCACAATCTTCTTTCTGGATGCAGGTGGCTCTTTCCATTACAAGTCTATTGGAATTGGGCTAATCACCTCATTGTTGAAAAAAAGCCACATCCATCAGAATTGATCATCCTATAATCTTGTTGCTGTGTACCATGTTCTCTTGGTTCTACTCACTTCAATTAGCATCAGTTCATGTAAGTCTCTTCAGGCTTTTCTTAAATCATCCTTCTGATCATTTCTTATAGAACAATAATATTCCATAACATTCATATACCATAATTTATTCAGCCAACTGATGAGGGAAACTCCATTTCCAGTTCTTTGCCACTACACAAGGGACTGCTACAAACACCTTTGCAGCAAATATTTTCCCTTTTCCTATTTTATGACCTCTTTGGGATATAAACCCAGTAGAAATACTGTTGGATCAAGGAGTATACATAAGCTTGTTAGCCTTTTGAGCATAATGCCATATTGTTCTCCAGAATGATTGGATCAGTTCACAACTAACTTGGGGGCTCTTTTACTCACATTTATGAAAATCTACATAAGACATACTTTATATTTTTAAATTTCCAAAACTTGGGTGAAGACAAAATGAGCCAAGGAATACTTATGAAGGGCATCCTTCAAGATCAAGCTCAGTCTGTTCAAATGCAATGTCTTTGGTACCAGACCACAAGTTGTGCATCCAAAATTAAGAACAGCTCCACAAGGTATAATAGTCTCTGTATAACTAAGCACTGTCATTACTTTCCTTCAATGAACTATGAGCTTTCCCTTAGCTTTCCTAATCCACTTCAAAAAGAGACTAGAATGAATATTTTGAACTGAAGCAGACCAAAAGTGAGAAAAATAATTCTTATATCCATATTTCAATATAATATACTCTGTCCTCAGACCAGGTTCAGTTCACAACTTAAAAGGGAAGCAATAATATTGTAATATGTTTTCCTTGTGCCTAGTCAAGAGCCATTAATCCTTTGAAAGATAAAAATTGTATTTAAGGTACTCCAAGCACTTCCTGTCTACTTATTATCTTAGTCATCCTCTTCCTAAGAGATAGGACTAAGATGTCACTATGACACTCTATAAGTTCATCATCCTATGGTCTTTTTAACCCTAAAGCATCCTCCAATAGTTTCATGGGTAAAAAGAAATACAGTTCAGGGAGATGTCTTGTCAAAGGTTATATGGTAAACCAAATATATATCTCAAAGCAGAATTTGGGAGAATTAATTCTCAAACTAGAGATTTATGTTCTGGAATCTCTCTCCTTGAATTGAACACTGCCCACATTAGCTTCCTTGGCTGAAGAGCATCCATCTTTATTCTTAGAGCCAGTAGATTACCTGAGAAATCTTGGACCTGGTGCAAAATTCCCTGGCACTGCCACATTGGGAGTAGCAGTAGAAGTAGTAGATCCTGTCTGTGTTACCTTGAACAAGTCATTGAACAGCTCTGAGCCTCAGTTTTCTCATCTGTGAAATGAAAAGTTTGTTGTCCCTTCTAGTTTAATAGCTTCGATCCTCTGGTCCTTCGACCTAAACTAGAAAGTTAAGCATCATCTGTATGCTCTTGTCAAAGCATTAACAGCAAAATGTCTTAGTTTCGGCTTCTAGATCAGAATAGTCTTCTTGGACTTGTTAAGAAGTCAAAAGGAATGGAGACTCTCCATTCCTCCTAAACTCACTGTGACTAGTATAACTATTTGGGTTTTTTTTTTTTTAAGCCATCACCCCTCTGGTCGGGAAGATAACAAACATTATATGCACATCCTGATGCTGACCCAGCATGCACAGAGTGGCATCCTTCTGGCTAGAGCCTGGATTCCAACACCTAGAGAGTGCCCAGGTGTGTGAAATCCCCATCCTCTCTCTGAGAGAGACCAGGAGGTAAGGGATCTGCCTGTCATGTGACAGAGGGCTAGGGCAGGTGGTAGAATTCGGTGGGCATGGAATATCACCCATATGTTCTGCATTCACCCACCAGGAGGCTGCAGCCCTGGGCTTTGCCCACGCACAGCCTGACAGCCAAAAGAGACGGAGCACAGAACTTAACCCTTTAGTAGCTACCAGAAGGAATGAGTTTAAGAAAAGTACTGGTCTATAAAGTGTTAACTTTGTCCTCCAATAAAGAGATCAAACCCCATAGATACCACCTGCATTGTGATACCATGTTCATAATGTTCCCTGTCAAAGGACAAGAAGGAACAAGGGGCTGGAGGCTACGGGGGTGGAAGATTGGGGGGGGGGGAGCGGAAGGAGAGAGAGAATAGAGCTAGAAGTCTTTTTAAGAAAATCTGAGGGATGAGAGGGAGAGAGAAAGAAACATTGATGTTTAAAGAAGCAGGTGAGATGGAACTGAGACTGAGTCCTGAAAGCCCCTGACTGGGTTTAATCACCTCTCAAACCAAACTTCTAACGACCCATGGGGGTCCCTGAACCTTTATCTATATATAGACTTTTTTTCTCCTTCCAAATGTGTCAAGTGGACCAAAAAGATATCCAGCGCCACAATCTCAACTCACATCCCAAAATAGGTTCACCTTTCCTTTGACGAACACACCTCAGGCACACCCAGACACATACTCACACAGACACTTTCCTTCTCTCCCCCTCCTCCCCCCCACCCCCGCTCCGCCCCCCCCCCCTCCCAGAGACACACACCCAGTACCTTTCAGTTCTGAATTCCTAATCCTCCTCCTCCTAGGAACTCCCAGTTCCTCTGCCCTATACCCCCTCTCCAGCCTCAACCAGGTAACCAGAGCCACAGGCCAGACCATTCATTCCACTGAGGCAAAGCCAACAACTTTCCTCAAACCGCTGCCCCCTCCCACCCCCACCCTCACTCTCACCCACTGGAATTGAGAGAGGGGAAACTCACGTGAAAGACTTTAGTGGTGAAGTGGTTCTTCTCAGGGGCCTCTCCTAAAGTGGAGTTGCTAAGGTGGGGGATGCTAGCAGGACAGGTAAGGGGCTAAGCAGTTAGTGGCTTTACCCGGTAGCTGCCTGTGCAGAGTGAGAGGAGGGCTGACAGGTTTTCCCCTCTTTCCTCCTCTGAGTTGCTAACCACACCCCTGCTGCTCTGCTACCCACTTCCTTAAAGGGTTGGGTGTGTTGTATGTGTTTGTGTGTGTGTGTGAGTGTGTGCCTGCACCAGCCACTTACCATAAACTCTGAAATAGAAGCTGCTGTAGAATCCCAGAGTTGCTAACGGCGACCTGAAGGGAAATTCTGCCATTGCCACTCGTTCCAAAGGAACTCTGAAGTTTTCCATCTTTCTGCAGAGGGTCCCCTAGTTCTCACCATGCTATCCTCCGTTCCTCTGCACCACACTTCCGACCTCAGGGAAACCCCTTTCCCAAATTAGGTTCAGGCTACAGCCAAGCTTTACATTTCAAATCAGGGGTCTGGGATGCAGGACTCCTGGGTTCTAAGCTCTCCCACTCCCATTCAGTGATCTGTACCATAGTTTCTCCCTACGAGCATAGAATTAGAGCTGGAAAGAACTTCAGAGACCATCTAGTTCCGACTTTCAAATAATGAAACTAAAACAGAATGGTTAAATGAATGTCCAGCACATGTTCATACTGGTAAGAAATATCCAGATTTGCACTTAGGACCTCTGGCTCTCTCCCAATCCAGTGTTCTCTAGAAACTTTTATAGGGCCAGTTTCCCTTGTTCCTTCACTAGGCAGGAAAAATTCTGCCCCTCTTCAAGCCCCCCTCCCCTTTTTTTTCACACCATCATGATAGAGTGGAAAGAATGAAGAATTAGGAGACAGAAATGCTGGGGTCCAGTTCCAGCTCAGACCCTGATGACTAGCCGTGTTATCTTGGCCAGTCTCTGGGACCCAGCTTCCTCATCTGCAACATGAATACATTACACTTAGATGTTGATCTTTGGCACTCCCTTCAGCTCCAACATTTTACTCTATTCTATCAGTTGCTTAGTGAGAGAGAGAGGGTGGGTTTTGGCAGGGACAAGGCAAGGGGACAAGTTGGAAAGTAACTGTTCCTATTTATGACATCTCTCCCCCAAGTGCCTGGAAACCTCAGTTCAGGTTTCTTCTTTATTGAAGAGATCTTCCAGAATTCCAGATCTGCCACCCCACTTAGATGTGAGTGTTCAGTTCTCCCAGGAGATTGAGATATTTAAAGCTTAGGTGGGTGGGAGGGAGGGAAAAGCTTTTTCTAATGGAATGAGGTGCTGATAACATCCTTTAACATGCTTGAAGCGCATGTTCCTTAGCCAGTCCCTCCCCCAAACAAATGCAACTCAAATGGCCCTATCAAGGAGGCAGGATCAGGATGGCAGCCACCCTCCCTGCCACCAAAGTAACTCCCCCTCCCCAATCAATCAATCCACAAGCATTTATTAAGTGTCTACTAGGTGCCAAGTACTATTCTAGGAACTGTGACTAAAAATACAAATAGAATAATTCCATCTTTCAAAGCCTGACCTCCAAAAACCTTAAACCCTGCAGTCCCTATGCCCATGTCTTATTGCCATTACTGCCCACAGAGCAGGAGTGGTTGTGGAGATATTTAGTGCTGATGGTGTGGAGGAGAACCATTCATTCGTTCATTCATTCATTCAAAGAAATATTTACACAGTAAGAATTAAGTGACTTGCCCAGGGTCACATAAGTAGTAAATTGCAGTTAGGATTTAAACACCAGTCTGCTAATTCCAGATCCAATGCTCTTTCCTTTATATCATGTTGCCCATTCTTCACACTTCTGTCAAAATAACCTGTCTGGTGTAAAGATCTAATAATGCACTCACTAGCTAATTTTCACTGGCTCCCCATTAGCTACAGTGTAAATCACAAACTCCTCATCTTGACATACAAGGCTCTCAGCAATCTGGCTCCAAACTGCCTTAGTCCCCTTCACACAAACTACATTTTATCTTTACTAAATGACTACCTGTGCTCCCATATCCATTCTGCCTTCTGCCATCTTAAAGCATTCACTCAGACTGTCTCCCTTGACCAGAATGGATTCCATCTACATTTCCACGTGCTGAAATCCTTTTCTTCCTTCAAGTCTCAGTTCAAATGCCAACCACCTTTTCCCTAAAGTCTTCCTTGATCCTGCTCCTCTACCTAAAATCTATCAATTCCTCTCTTCCTCCTCAATCTTTCAGTCCTAGAATCTCTCATATGCATTTATAACATTCTACCCATGTCCCTATCACTTAATAGCTATAAATTACCTGACATGTCTAGGCCCCAGATTTCTTATCTATAAAATAAGGTAATTGGAGTAAGTGGCCTCTGAGGTCCCTTCCACCCTATGAAGCCCAAGATGCTGAATTCCTTGAGGAATGTGTTAAGTTTCTTTTGTGGCCACAAGGTGGCACCCTGGGTGGCAATATCAGTAGATGCTCAACTATTCTCTTCATTTATCTGAAGCTGAAACTACTGACCAAGTTTTCCAGGCGATCAGTTGTATTTGTTCCCATCCAGTCACACTTTCTCATCATCAGCTCCATCTAATGATCGACATATCCATCCATATGATGAGCAAGACAAATAAATGGGGAAGCCCAGTTAGAACTAGACCTATAGCCATCAGTCATAAATTTAGAACTGAAAGCAGCCTCAGAGTTCATCTAATCCAACTCCATCTTTGTATTCAAGGAAACTGGGTTTTGGCAGGTTAAGTGTCTTGCTCAAGGTTATACAAGCAAATGATAAAGGTATAATATGAATTCAGGTCCCTGTACTACGCTACAGTTGGATACCTACTTCATAAGTAATATAATGCTCACTATAATGTAAATAAATGGTTGAGGCAATTAGAAATGTTTAATTTGGAGGAGACATAGAGGAGGCCAAGATAGTTCTTTAAATATTTGAAGTGTTTTGATTCTATTAGGCTTGCTTTAGATTGCTTTATTTAAGAGTTGGGAGATGAAAGAGATGTGGAACTAACAAACAAGCAAACTTTTATAACTTTTCCCTCACCCATTCCCCTCAAAAATCTGTTAATAATTTCTGAAATATTAATCCCATCCTTCCCTGCTCCTAAATGCTCCAAAGACAGAGAACACAATATACCAACTAACTGACTTCAAAAGAATTTGTTGGGTTCCTCATCTCTATTCTCTCACCTCCTCTGCCCAAAGATGGGCTTAGCCTTTTAGCTTGAATGCATGGTTGAGCCCAGAGTGTTAACAGGGAGAGGGGAAAATGCAATTACTAGCAATAATGTTTGTTAATAATAGTATATATAATCTTATTAATATTTAATAATAGTTTATGTTATGTGCCACATTATTAATATAAATAATGATTAATAACTGACATATTCATAGTTCTTTTGAGTCTTCAAAAAGCATTATATGTATTGTAGCCAGAGGTGTGCTAGTAAATGTTTAACAAGTGCCTCTCTGAACAAAAATGCATATTCAACATACTTTTAATTTTGATCTTTATTATCAATATTTTCTCCATCAGTTTCTTTTTTTATTTTTCCAAACTTTTCATTTAATTTTTCCAAATACATGTAGAGATTTATTTCCAATTTTTTTTCTCCCTCCCTAAAATATGTGTCCCTAATCAAGAAAGCAAGCAATCTAATATAGGTTAAAAATGTAGAATCTTTCTAAACATGTTTCCATATTTGTAATATTGTGTAAGAAAAAATTAGACCAAAAGGGAAAAATACCACAAGAAAGAAAGAAAGAAATCAAACAAACAAAAAAATTTAAAAGGTAAAAATACTGTGCTTTGATCCACATTCAGTCTCCATAGTTCTCATCAGGTTGCAGATGATATTTCCTATCAAATCTATTGGAACTGCTTGGATCACTGATTTGCTGAGAAGAGCTAAATCTATTGTAGCTAATCAATGATCACATAATGTTGCTGTTACTGTGTGCAATGTTCTCTTGGTTCTGTTTATTTCACTCAGCATCAATTCATATAGATCTTTCCAGGTTTTTCTGAAATCAGCTTACTCATCATATTTTATAGAACAATAATATTATATTACATTTATATACCATAACTTATTCAACCATTCCCCAATTGATGGATATCCACTCAACTTCCAATTCCTTGTCACTTACAAAAAGAGCTACATTTTGTATATGTGAGTCCTTTTCCCTTTTTTATGATCTCTTTGGAATATAAACCAAATAGTGAAGCTACTGGACCAGAGAGTATGCATAATATGCCCTTTGGGCATAGCTCCAAATTGCTCTCTAGAATGGTTGGAATATTTTACAATTCTACCAGTAATGCATTAGTGTCCCAGTTTTCCCATATCCCCTCCAATTTTTATCATTATCTTTTCCTGTCATTTTATTCAATGAGATAAGTGTGAAGTGTTAACTTGGAGTTGTCTTAATTTGCATTTCTCCAATCTATAATGATTTAGAGCATTTTTTCATATGACTATAAATGGCTTTAATTTCTTCATCTGAAAATTGTTCATATCCTTTGACCATTTGTCAATTCTCTCCATTACTTTCTTAAGTCTAAACAATCAACAACATAATAAGCCAACTCCTGCTTTGGTTCCATAAACTCTCACATTGAAATTTTAACAATGAGCTCTGGTTAGAGTTGTCTCTAACCTACCTCCATTATACTCACACTAATCACAGTTTTGAAAGTGCTTAGTATATGCTATTGTGGCACTAAGTTTAAAAGTCAGGATATAAAGACAAAGGTGAAACAGTTCCTGCCCTTAAGGAGCTTACATTTTAGCCACAGAAACAATTTGTAATACACACATGCCTGCACAACATATGTAATATCTGGGGCCTACCAGCCATTTAATATTGACTGGCCCATATAATATATTTAGAGTACTATGGTGGATGAAAGGTAAAATAACTGAGAAAACAAAGGTTCTACATTCTGAGCATATCAATTTATTTAGCAATGCATGGCAATGGCCAAAAAAAAAGTAGAACTAGGTCCTTTCCTCAGCTTAGAACTGGACTCCAAATATAGGGGGAGATGGATTTTTATACATTAAAAAATAGTTCTTCAAATAAGGCCAATCAATTAAAAGGAAACAATTGACCAGGATACATTAGGTAATCTGATTTTGAATTAGATGAATTGGATCTAATTGGATGAAAGATTGGGAACTTTCCAAGTTAGGAGAGGGAGCAAATAGATGAAATTCCCTGAATTCAGAAAAAGAGATGTCCCACTCAGCCCAAATGTTTGCAAATAATTAAAAATACTTGCAAACAGCAACAGACTAATCAGTACAAGGCTAGATTTCAGATAAGATATATGGATTACTTGAGATTTACAACTGTGAGAAAACTCCTAGCATTAATCTTTTTAATCTGATTGGGCTTTTAAGTCAGCATAACCCAGGTTCTTGGTTAAGGAGAGACAGTCCAGTTTCCCAGCCACAAAGTACTAGGTTCAAATAATGCAATAAAGTTTTCTCCCAATTTCCAAAACTGAATAAAGTTTTCTCACAGTGTAGAATATGGACTAGGCCCATAATTGATTAGAAAGGGAACTGAGCTAGCTCCTGAATTGAGTAACAAGATGGTGTCAGTGTGGTTCACTCAATTCCCATAATTATCTACTACTAACTATTATATTTCCCTCATTTCTCTCAATATATACAAAATGAATACAAGGTAGCTTGGGGAGAGAAGGCACTAGTGCAGCTAGTTAGGGTTGAAGGTTGGGGTGAAAGGTAGGGTAGAACTGGAAAGATTCTGAGTAGAAGGTTGAATCAGAAGACACATGGTCCTATATTAAGAGCTAAAATCTTTAAAAAAATCCAAAGACAGAGGTGGGAAAATGAAAGGAAAAATAGCATTTAAGCATTTGCTATGTACCTGGTGCCACATTAAGAGCTAGATATACAGATACAAGCAAGATAGTCCCTGTGATAAGATTTGTATCCCTTCAGTTCCTGGTGGTGATGAGGTTAGTGGCAATAAGACAGTTGTTAAAAATCCCCCTTTTGGTTGCCCACAGGTTTAAAGTGAAAGAATTCACTTATTCCTGAATTAATTTCAAAATGAAAGTTTATTATTGTATAGAAACTAGTTAGCTAAAAGACTGGTGGCAAAGACCTATTAGGGAAATGGAATTTTGCACTGAGAAGGGAATGCCTCCTCAGCAGGCAAAGGGTCCTAACAATTTGCTTGGGCCTTTTGCAAGGAATGAGTTTAAGGGAACCTATTATATCGGTATCTTGGTGGGAGCTAGGACAGCCTGAGCTGATCAGACCAGAATTTCTCAATTGAATGAGAATTTAGAATTTCAAAAAGATCAGTGGGAGTTGATTTGCTCTTGAATAGTGTTGCTTCTCTCATCCTGGGAAAATGGGCCCTCTCTCTAGACTCACTAGAACCTAGGAGATCCTGATCTCTCAGATCAAAAAGGGGACACAATTTAATTTTAAAGGGAACATAGTTCAGTGATAATCTTAAAGGGAACACAGCTTCAGTAAAGGGAGCAGTTTCCCTCCTACTTCACTTGCTCTCAAAGGGATATTCTAACTGGGAAAGACAACACTTATAAGGGAGCAATAGTCAAAAAAAAAAAAAAAAAAAAAAAAAACACAAAAAAACACAAAAAAACAGGGCATGGTAGAGGTTCAAAGAAATGGTATGATGAGCCCAGGACTAGAGTAAAGTAAAGCAAAAATTCACCTATCTGAGCTTAGGTCCCAAGAGTACGAATTCAATTCCTCGAGAATGAAAAGAGGTTGAATAAGGGGCTAAAGTACAGGTGCCATAAAAGTAGTGCATTTAAGACATGGGGTACAAAGATGAGGAGGTAGGAAGTAGTATCTTTTGTGCAAAATGGAAAGCAGGCCAGTATAGCTGGCAAGCAGCATGAGTGAAAGGGGAATAATATATAAGAAAACTGGAAAGATAGGAAGGAGGTAGGATTATAAATGCCAAAAATTTTATTCTAGAGTTAATGATGTGGAGTCACTGATGTTTATAGGGTGAGAGAGGGAAAGTATCACATTGACAGACTTACACTATATCTGTTTTAAGGATTATAAAGTTGCACAGCAATTTTATATAAGGCAAGTAGTTCATTCTCATTTTATTGATGAAAAAATAAGATTCAAAGAAATTTTGACAGAGCCTGTATTTAAAGCTAGATCCTTTGTCTCAAATACAGTCCATTCTACTGAATCATGATTCTGATTTTGTAATCTAACCAATTAAGCTATACTGACTTCTTGACCCTGGGCCTGCCTTCTAATTCAATTCAGATTTTAGAATTTTAAAATGCCAGAATTAAAGGGAGCTCTAGGATTATGAGGTCACTCATTCATCTAATATTTATTGAATATATAAAATGGAAATGTACTATGTGAGCTGCTGGAGGGAGTTACAAAGAAAAATCAAAATGTAATCCACAATCTCGAGTAGTTTAGTAGGGGTGATGAATCATGGGTGTAGGTAACTGGATTGGATTAGAATCCACTCCAGAAGTACTTTCAGGGAAACACATAGCTTATCAGTGAAAGAGTTTGTTGCTCTGGGACAAGGCAGGAAATCCTGGGTCTTCCCTCTGTCACTTCATGACCATTGAAGGGAGGTGGAATCAGCTTGCTTTAGGGGGCTTTGACATCTTGGTCAAAGCCATGTCAGAGTCATTGGCCACTAAGTCAATTAGCAAATCAGTGGATCTTAAAAAGTGAGTTCCAAATCTATAAAATAGTGAGCACAGGTTCAGTTCCCAATAGGGCTTCACCATTTGCTTGGCTAGCTAGCTCCTTGATGCTGTTGGTCACTAAGAAAGTGTGACTTTGCCCTCTTTTTTCCTGTCTTCCAACTGAGTCAGTTCTATTGAAGCCTCTCTTAAGACCTCTTCCCCCACCATATTAATAAAGTAACTTCTCCTATATGGAAATTGAAACAGCAATTCAACTAGACAACTTTTATTCTGGAGCTTGGACTGTCTCTTCTGTTTCTTTACATGCCTAATTCTAGATGACTAAATGCTGAATTTGATTGGGGCCTTCTGGGTAGTGACTACCTTAGGTTCTTTACCTGGTGCTAGCTAAACTCCTCTGGGAGGAGACAACTTTCCTAGGGCTTCTTGGTGAGAAAATGAACTCAACATCTGGTCTGATTTACTGGAAGATGTATGCTTTGAGGAAGTAAGCGCAATGCAGTTTAAATGAAATGTGAAATATTTATTTGGCAGTCCCACAAAATGCTTCAGACAAAGAACCAGAAAAGTATAGTGGTAGTTACAGGTTATTACTTATATTCACATTTTTCTAATAATGAATACTTGTTTTAAGTATTTTTGATTTACATTGTACATTGATTATATTTCTACTCCCTCCCACTTTGGGAACCAAAATATATCTGTTGTCCTAAAGACTAGTAATATGAAACTTTCTCCTAGTTGGTGGAGATCAGTGCCCTACATGTGTGTAAGGGGCAGGGCAGAATAGTGAGAGCAGAACTCCAGTCTCTTCAGTCTTCTTCAAGTTCCCTTTTAGTCATTGAGTGTCCTAGGACTTTAGGCACATCAGGTGTCTATCTTTGAAAGGAAAGATGGAAGATGTTAACTCCACTTCAGATTGCTAAAGGAACAGACTCTGGGAAGAAGCCAACATAAGAAAAACTGACAGTCTTTATATTACTATCTCCAGCTTGCTGCATTAGAAATCAGGGAACTTCCCCTTGGGTGAGATCCAAGACTCCTTCTCTTGCTTGACTCTCCCAATAGGAAAGTTCCTTCACTCTGTATTGTTTGCTCTATATTCTTAGATGTAGACTTTCTCTGATTTCTGTTTTACTACAAATTTAGATAAATGTGTTTCTTAGCTAGGTGAATGCTGTGTGTATTCATTGTAGTACTAGTATTTGGTGGGAAAGGAGTCAATCTTTGGATATGAAGCTTGGGATTCTGCTTCTTTCTAATATTGGGGGGACAGAGAACATGCTGATCTTTTATTTCTTATACATAGCCCTTCATCTCCTGCCTCTATATCCTTTCACTGGCTATCCCCCATTCCTGAAATGTATTTTCTCCTCACCTCCATCTCTTAGAATTCCTCATTTCATCAGTGTTCAAGTCAAACACTACTTCTACATGAAGCCTTTCTTGTTCTTCCAAGTTGCTAGAATCTTCCCTATGAAAAGTTTTGTATATAACTGTACATGTACCTAGGCAGATAGATGGTGTAATAGATAGAGCAGTAAGTATGCAGACCTGAGTTCAAATCCAGCCTCATATTTATGGACTTTGATAATCATATCATTCAACCCCATTTGCTATAGTTTCCTCATCTGAAACATGAGCTGGAGAAGGAAATTAAAAACCACTCATTATCTCTGCCAAGAAAATGCCAAATGTTACACCATGAAGAGTCAGACATGATTGAAAGGACTGAATAACAAACAACATCTCAAGGTCATTGTGAGACTTTCAAATAAGATAATATTCAGTAAGTCCTTAGCACAAAGCCTGATACATGATAAGCATTGTATAAATACTTCCTTCATTCCTTTCTCCTCTTTTTTCTTTCCTTCCTTTCTTCTTTCTTCAGTGGGTAGAGGAGAGATGGGCATATATTTAAAATTAATGTTATAGAAAAACAAAATGTATCAATAAAAGAAAGATTTTTTTTTAAGTTAGAGAATGTTCCTGTCCTTCTGCCCAGCTTCTCATTAAACTGGTCTTTCCATTCCTCAGGCACATAGGCATCAAGATCAAATTTCTCCAGGTCCAGTTCTAAATTGGAAGAACTAGTGCTCTTTAAATGTTCTCTGCCACAATCTGTTCCCATTTTCCCAGAATCATCTGTTCAGGCTGCTTGAATGATTAAATTGTATAGGTATCAAGTTCCAGTCTTTTACTTTCAATATCTAGCTAATACCTTGAATAGATTGGAATTGCTTCCAGTCAATGCTTATACTCCAGAGATAACTGCTAGCTCTGTAAACCAAAATCATAATGTCATCTTCTTATTGATAATGTCTGTTGCAAACTTCATGCTTATTCTATCTTAAATATGCATAATTATTGTCACTACAACGCTGGAGTCCAAACCCTCTCAGAGGCTATAAAAATATTTTCCTCCATGTTTCCTTTAAAAATGACCGGCATACTATTATGGTCACTTGAGATCTACTCAAGTATAGAAGTACATTGTATTTTTTTTTTATTTCTACTCTCACTGCTGCATTTAATATCAATGTACTCTTAAGCAATTGATGAAATCAGATTAACTGTTTTGGAAGATCAGGGTAACTTTCATTTGTCTTACTCTCTTTCCCAAACCTGTTATCTGGGATGCTTCCGACACATTAACTCTGCATTCTTCTCTCAAGTCCATCCATTATTCATATGTCCATACAGACCAAAGCAGTAGCAAAAGATGCTTTTTGCTTCTGCTGATAGTGTTTTAAAACAGCATATTGAGTCCTCTGCTGCCCCAATCTTTTATTTTTCAAGTGACATGGTTAGTCCCAGGTGTTATCTCTTAATAAGTTTTGTTTTATTTTTTATTGCTCTTGAATCAGTGTGACCAGTAAATATAATAATAACTATGATATAATAATATGCATATTATAATATATAATAATAATAACTATAATATAATATAATAATAACAATAACTATTCCTATTAACACTTATATAGTTCTTGCCATGTGCCAACAATTATTATTGGAGGTAAGTGCTATTATCACCTCTACTTCAGAGATAAAGAAACTTTGGGAAACAGAAGTTAAATGACTTGCCCAGAATCACACAGCTAATGAGTGTCTGATGTCACATTTGAATTCAAATCTTCCTGACTCCAGACTTTGTGATTTATCTGCTATGCCATCTGGCTGCAAGAAAGCAAGTTCTTTGTTTTGTTCCAATGGCCCACACAGGAAGTATATTTGGTCTTGGTGGAAAGTGAATCTTCCTCAGTTAATTCACCCTGAGTACTCTCAATGCATTCCTTGATTATTTTTGCTCTTCCTAGCAATCACTCACAATAATTATTTTAGGTTGTGTTTGGCCACATTAGTTCCCCAGTACCTAGACTGTCTCCTTCCCAGGCAGCACTTCTAAGAAGGTAAGACAGAAAGAGATAAGGAACCATGACATACATTTTATTACATTCATATATGAGAAATGGGGATAATAATAGCATTTAACCTTATAGGATGACTATGAGAACCAAATGAGATAAAATAACTAAGTGCTTTGCAAATCTTAATGCATGATACAAAATGCAAACTATCATCATTATCATTGTTGCCATTATTATTTCAAAGTGAACTCTTTGACTTTACTCCATTCATTTCACTTGCACTTCATTCCTTCCTGTCTCCTGAGGAAGAGTCAGGGGGCTGTATGCCAGCAAATCGAGCCACCACCACCACCTTGATCATTGCCTCTCAGACACTGATGGAAACAGTGTAAGACCCTAAGCCAAGAGACTTATATCAACAGACTTATCTACAGTCCTGATGGCTATCACTGAATGAGAAATCATTATGAACAAAGAACTCACTTTCTTCATCACTATTGTTCACCAACAGCCATCAACAGGCAGATGAGCATAAGAAGAGAAGCATAATTTCCCCAAGACCTCCAGCCCAGCCCTCAAACCCCTATCACAACTCTTGTGGAGAAGAGGTCATCCATCCCCACCAACTGCCAACCAACTGTCACTCCCAGGGCAAACAAGGACCCTAAGAGAGGAAAGGGAAGCAGCATATGCCAGGCAAGTCAACCCATTACCATCACCTTGACAACCATCTCTCCTCAGACTCTGTTAGATGCATCCAATCAATTGCCCACAGAATTCATGCTAGGAAATAATGTGTGTGAAGATGGAGCCTGATAACAACTCCTAAAGGTGCTACAAACTAAAGTTATTTAAGACTTAGGGGAAAAAAAAAAGTTTTCATCTTCAAAGCCCTTGGAATTGTAAGTGCTTCCATACCATAAACTGACATGATTTTATCAGTGGAAATGTCATTAAAGAAGAGGCACTGCCACTTGCTTCACTCCTGCACCTAAAGGACTATGGGTCTTTTCCCTTTACATTGCACTGCAATCTTGCACATATGTCTCCCTTAGTAGAATATGAGCTCTGTTTGTATACACAGTGCTTAGTACAATACTTTCTTTGAACCTAGTAAGCACTTAATAAATCCTTCATTCATCCTCCTCTAGACCTTAATCCACTGATCATTCTCTCTCCCTTTCCCCTATCTCCTTTCATTCTGGCTATAAACATGCTCAGGTTTTTGCTATCATTCAGAAAGAAATCCTTAAAGTCCAACACTGAATTCACCTTACTGCTAAATTTTCAGAAAAAGTTTGCATTCATAGCTTCTACTTCATCACCCAGCCATTCTTTCATTTCTTACAATGTGACTCCCAACCCACCTATCAAAAATATTCTCTCAAAAGTTACCAGTGATCTCTTACTTGCTACTTTCAATGATTTTTTTTCCTTGATTCTATCATCCTTGGCCTTTCTAAAGCAACTCAAGCTGTTGATTATCATCTCCTTCTTGACACTTTGCTTCTTTAATACTGGTTATTCTTCCTTTAATTGTCTGATCAGTCCTTCTCTGTCTCTTTCATTAACTCATTTTTCATGGCTCACCTTATATCTCCCACCTGCTAAGTGTTTCCCAAGGCTCTGTCTTTGGTCCTCTTCTATATTCTTTTCTTTTCCAATTTCATCCCCTTATATAGCTTCAATTATCATCTTTATTCTGGAAGGGATAGTAGAGAGTATTGAGCTTGAATTCAGGAAGAATGATTTCGAGTCCTGCCTCAGTCCCTTACTAGTACAAGGACTAGTTATGAGCACATCCCATAAATTCTAGTCTCAATTTTGTCAAAAAGAGATAATCAATAAGCATTAATTGTACACCTACTATGTATAAGACATTGGCAACACAAAGAAAAGAATGAAACAACTTGATTTTTAAGTCTTATAATCTTACAATTTAATATGGGAGATAAGTAATATGATAAAATATATATAATTTATACATATAAAGTATATGATATAACATAAATATAAAATAGATCAACTGAATAAATATAAAAAGAATGAAGACAAATACATATGAAATCATTAAAGGAGGGGTTTCTCTAATGTTAACCCTTCATAGGTTGAATGGGGGATGAGTGATGGGGTGTGACTATGCAAGGTTCAATGTATTTTGTGGGTTTAAACTCCTAAAATTATAGCTCCCAAGGCCCTACTGACATGGTTATCTTCAACAATCAAGCAGAAGACACAATTAGCTCAAAAAAAAAGTGTATTTATTGATGTAGTAATGTCCAATTAATAAATGGTCAGAGTATATGAAAAGCATTTTTTCTTTTTTTAATTAAAGCTTTTTGTTTTCAAAACATATACACAGATAATTTTCAACTTCTACCCTTGAAAAACATTGTATTTCAATTTTTTCTCCCTTCCCACTCACCCCTTCTTCTAGACAGCAAGTAATCCATATATGTTAAACATGTACAATTCTTCTATACGTATTTCTACAATTACCATGCTGTACAAGAAAAATCAGATCAAAAAGGAAAAAAATGAGACAGAAAACAGAATGCAAGCAAACTACAACAAAAACATGAAAATGCTATGTTGTGATCCACACTCAGTTCTCACAGTCTTTCTCTGGGTGCAGATTGCTCTCTCCATCACAAGATCATTGGATGTGGTCTGAATCACCTTGCTATTGAAAAAAGCATGTCCATCAGAATTTATCCCCATGCAAAGTTGTGGTTGCTGTGTATAATGTTTTCTTGGTTCTTTTTAAATTTTATTACAGCTTTTTATTTTCAAAACATATGCTTGTTTTCATTGGGACAACATTGGGGCAGCTAGGTGGCGCAGTGGATAGAGCACCAGCCCTGAAGTCAGGAGGACTTGAGTTCAATCTGGTCACTTAACACTTCCTAGCTGTGTGACCCTGGGCAACTCACTTAACCCTAATTGCCTCAATCAAAAAAATTAATTTTCAACCTTGACCTTTGCAAAACCTTGTGCTCCAAATTTCTTCCCTTTTCTCTTCCCCTAGTCCTCTAGATGGCAAATAATCGAATTTATCTTAAACATGTTTAAAAAATAAATAAATAAATATATATATATATGTTAAATCCAATATATATATATATTATACCATTTATATATAATATATACTGTATAATATTGTATAAAATAATATATAATACATATTTATACAATTATCATGCTGTACAAGAAAAATCAGATCAAAAAAGAAAAAAATGAGAAAGAAAACAAAATTCAAGCAAACAACAAAAAAAGTGAAAATTCCATGTTGTGATCCACATTCTGTTCCCACAGAACTCTGGGTATAGATGGCTCTCTTCAACACAAAATCATTGGAACTGGACTCAATCACCTCATTGTTGAAAAGAACCACGTCCATCAGAATTGATCTTCAAATAATCTTGTTGTTAAAGGCATTTTTTTCCCAAAGAAAGAAATCCAGTCTATCAACCATATTTTTAAAAAATGCTACAAATCACTAATAATTAGACAAATTTAAATTAAGGTGACTAAGATGCTCATCATCCCATGTTCATTAAATTGGTAAAGTTGGCAAAAAAAATTAAGAAAACTAGAGGGCCTGCAGGAAAATAGATACATTAAAAAACTGTGAAAAGGTAGAGCTGTGAATTGGTCAACCCCTTCTGGAAAACAATTTATAACTCTGCCCCAAAAATTTGTAAATTACATATCTTTTGATCCCACAATACCACTACTAGGTCTATGTCCCCAAAGAGATAAAAGAAAAAAACAAAAGAAAATATATTTGCATATATGCACATATTGTGCATGCATGCATGCATATGTGTATATACATATATGCGTGTATATACGCATATATATGTAGATAGAGAAATATAGATATATCTCACAGCTCGCTGGGAGCCCATCAATTAGGGGACAGGTACATAAATTATGGTATCTGACAGTAATGAAATACCACTGTGCTGCAAGAAATTATAAAAGGGAAAGTTTTAGAGAATCCTTAAAAGACTTATATGAATTGAAATAAAGTAACTGAACACAAGAACATTTTAAATAACAAGTCAATAAATCAGTCAAAAAATATTAAGTATTTACTTCGTGCTTAGATACACTGCTAAGTAACATTGTAAAGACAAACTGTGAAAGACTCCTATAAACTATGATTAAAAACAATGACCAATCCCCTCATTTCAAGGAGCAATGACCTTATGTTACAAGGGTTTTGTTTTTGTTCTTTTCATTGGAAGAGGAGATGAATGAAAAAGAAAATTGATTTTTTTTTAATGACAAATAAAACTTAAAAAAAAAAAAAAGAAAGAACATAATGGAAAACCATCGACAAAGCATCTCATCTATATACTTGGGATGTTATTTCCTGTATAGTTACACAGAAACACAAAAATTTCACATGTGGAGAGGCAAACACTAAGAGAACAATTTTGGCCAAAGCATCTTATTCCAGTACAACCACATCCTCCCCTCCATCTCCAATATTCTCATCATATCTTCAAGATGCTTCTCATCAGCAGCAGTATCTCTAATAAACAAGTCATTGTGTCCCTAATTGTGGGTTAGGCATGTCTACTATGCTTGGTCAAGATCTCCATCACCTCCAATTTCAGGCTGAGATTAAATCCTCACTTAGGGTACTGCTAGGATCTTTTTACAAAGGAGCCAGAATCTCTATCCTAAGATCAGCAAAAGTTGACACTACGGCTGCCATCTTCCAAGGAGGATCTCAGCTCCAATTCTTAGTTTCTCAAATTGATTTGATTTGACTTCACTGTGCAAATGATCTTCCTCCATATGTTTCTGCTACATACCACTGCCAATGGGAATGGGGTGAAAATGGTTGGAGGTGTGAAGAGAATATAAATCCTTACTGCTGCCCTCCTCCATACCCAATTGCTGTATTCTCCAAAGGGCATAAGGTAAAAAGAGAAGGAAAAGCTTAAGAGCTGTGCTTTTCCTCCATAGCTGGTTCTCTTCTCAACTCTGTCCTCAGAACTGCCTGACTTAGAAATGGGCCACCTTGCTTTTCATCTGGGTATGGCTGATTTTCCCTCTGGGGATCCATACTCCATCTCTCCAAAGCAAGCTTCCAGCCATTTACCTAATGATTCATTTTTCAGACTATGCCCAGATTTTATGCCCCATACAAGCCCTTTTTATGAAAGTAGCTAAAGGCATGAAGGTTGCTTTGGTTGCTAATTTTACTTGGGTGCTTCTCACCAAATTCTACTCCTCCTTGGGGGTCTCTTTCCTTGCCAGAACACCCCACCCTCTCCAATCTCCTTTGTTCTCCAAGGGATTAGAACAAGCCCTACCAAGTCACAGTTTTCCATTCCCACCCCCTACCTTCACAGACCAAAGTTTACTTTGGTTGCCATAGCAACCAGTACCTTCAAACATTCATTCCTGCAACTCAGGTCAATTATCACTGAATAAGCTTCTTTCTACATATTGCCAGCAAAACAGTTTTAGAATTTTAAGAACTGACTCCTAGCACTCTGCTTTGAAATTATGTGGGTTTTCCCTACTCCTTACCACTTCTGAACCTTTTAAATATTTTTCATGTAACACAACAGAAATTTACACAGAATTTCTTTACAAGAATGTGACATGATGACATAGCAGTAGTTTAGGATAATTATTCAATAAAAGACAGTGTAGTGCCATCAGTTAGAGGTAATAGTTAGAGTTAATAGAGATAATAGGTTCATGACTCATGTTTGACATATTACCTGTATTACCATAGCAAACCCTTCACCTCTTGGAATCTTCAGTCTTCTCTTCTGTAAAATGGGTGGGCTGAACTTAGATAATTTACTGTCTCTTCCACATTTAAATCTATGATCCTATAATCTGCAGAATTCTAATAAACATAGGGGCCAACCTGGTGGAGATGGTGTACTCCCTTCGTAGAAAGGCAAACTTCTCCCTCAATATTAGTCCTCCTCCCCACAAAAAGAAAAAAAAAATCTCTAAAGAGAGACAATGAAAACATCTCCTCTCCTGGGGTGACTATCTCATCTCTATGCTACACCCCTTCAGCTCTGCCTACAAAAAATATTTCTAGTCAGTTCTGGGTCAATTTGATAGTAATAATACAGGATTCCCTAGATAAAGGAGGAAAAGGACAGCTTCTAGGAAGATCGGAAATAGGAGCCCAAATTAGGCAATGAGAGTATAGAGGAAATTATTGATATTTTAAAAGAAGACATGAGCTTTGATCAACAGAGCTGTTACATAGAATACCTATGTAAGATCTCCTCTGGAATCCTTCCTTAAATTATTGAAAGTGGATTTTTATGAGAATATAAATGATTTTATTTTGAATAATATTTACTGTTATCACATTTCTTTTTTTCTATATGATGCTGAAATATTGAATGTCTCAGCAGCTCTCTTCCTCCAATTACTTTATGATTACAAAAGATAATTTATAGGACTTTGAATAGTTCTAGTAACTCACTCATTGCTTTTATTCTATCTAATAAAGCACTTTGTAGGAGCTTAATTAGCAAATTGACTGATACTATTTTCATTGGTGTTCTCTAAGTAGCTATACTAAGGCTTTTTAACAGTTTAGATATTCTTTTGTTAAAAATTTAGTTTTTCCTGCCTACCTGTCCTACCTAATCTTACCTAAAATCTGACTTATTTAGTGAGGAGGAAAGACTACACACACACACACACACACACACACACACACACACACAGTACACACGCAGTACACACGCATGCACTCATATGCATATGTATGTGTATATATGTATATAAACCAATATATATCATTTGTGGAATTGTAAGGCACACATTTTCATCACCTCCTGATATAATATGTCACATTCTTGAGTAGATAACAGAACTACAATGGTTTTATCTCCATGTAACCTTTGCTGACTTATTTATGCAGTAGCTAGCAAGCACCTTGGAAATTCCTGTAACAGCACTTATACTCAAAGATTAAGTCTCCAGAATATGGCTGCTATCTCAGGTTTTAGGGGTAACCTCATGGGTCCATCATTTTAACAATAATATTGCTCAGAAGCTTTCATCCATGAGCTTCCCATTAACAATCATTCAGTAGATCTATTAGCTTTTAGCAAAGGAATTCACTAAGAGGTATTGTATATGTGATTGATATATTACTTCTTTGGGTCTTTTAATAGAGGTTTGATGGCTTTTCCTAAGACCCTACCCCATGCCACTTAGACTAGTTTTAACTTAAAAGGCATTAAAGCTGTGCTCAAAACTTGACAGGTTCAGGGAAACAATGTTCAAACCGATCAGATAGCTTTCTGATCACCTTAGCAAAACAACAATAACAACAATT
Organism: Sminthopsis crassicaudata; assembly: GCF_048593235.1. Taxonomy (NCBI): domain Eukaryota; kingdom Metazoa; phylum Chordata; class Mammalia; order Dasyuromorphia; family Dasyuridae; genus Sminthopsis; species Sminthopsis crassicaudata. The sequence goes on along the minus strand of NC_133618.1, from coordinate 226,737,163 downwards.
CATAAACAAAAAACCCACAGAGGAGTCTTCAACTCCTTTTATGTAAGGCTTTTGTTGGGTGGAATACCATCATGACCAAAACTGGGATACTGTGCTTAGCTGAATTTTTATTGTATCCTTCCCAATATAGCTAAGTAAATCTTTGTTAACTTGTTAACTTGTCAGCTTTAATCATTCCAATTTCAAATTCAGGATACTAGACAGCCTGAACCAGTCTGGCTTATACAGTATAGATATTTATTAAGGCAACTCAGTTATTCTTAGGTATAGGATACTATACCCAAGGTGCGCTGCTCAACTGGATTCTCGGGATCTATTATTAACTCAATTCTCTTCTATACTGCCAAGTAATAAACTCCTTGAAGTTACTTTCTCCCTTCAGTGACAGTCTCTATGTAACTAGATTATGTATCTGTGCTACACATTGAATGTAGTATTGGCTATTGGGCCAGGAGTTTCCCTTCAAAGTTACATGGCAAATGTAAAGACAGGAGGTAAAAGAAAATGCCTCCTTGCTCCCTGACAGAACTTCTTCCACAGTAAACTCTCAGTTTTTAATCTCTCCCTTCAAAGTTACATGGCAAATGTAAAGACAGGAGGTAAAATAAAATGCCTCCTTACTCCCTGACAGAACTTCTTCCACAGTAAACTCTCAGTTTTTAATCTCTCCCACTCACCAACTTGAAATTCATTAAGAGCTTAGCTATTCAAAGTTCCAAGAAGCATGGCTAATCTGTTTTCTTAGCCAGTTAAGTTTATCTTTTTTTTCACTTAATCATAAAGGTGTTCCCACCTTATAACAGATCATAGGGTGTTAGATCTTGTTAACACATTACAAACTCAGCAGGTATTCCTTAATTCTGTGACTCCAACAACTGAAATAGACAGGTTTAAAGATTAAAAATCTCCCCTTCCTACACTTTTCTTCCAGTTAAATATTTGTTGACCTTAAGAAATTAATCAAAGTATTTTATGACAAAGTATATTTGGAAACAACTACACAAAAAAGTGGTTAACGACCACTCTTCAACAAGGATACAGATCTGCAATAGACTAGAGGTCACATTCACTAAATTCAAGGTAACACAATTTTAACAAGCAAGTAACATTTTATAAAATTCTCATAAGTTACCACTTGTCTTGGTACTTTGCAAATGTATCCCCCAATCCAAAGACAGTAACAAAAAGAAGCATCCTCTCTCATAGAAAAAGTATGGCTCTACAGAAAACATATGGAGCTCTCTCCCTATTGGAATTAAGAAGCTGAAGTTGACTACTAATCTCCTCACCATTCAGGTGAAAAAATAAATTATTTTGTCTTGATTCTTGTATAATCAAATAGACAAACAGATACACAGATACCTGTTGGTCCCAGGGAAGGAAAGGAGAGTGAATACTTGCTCTCTCTCATTAAGAAATAACTTTAAAAAAAAAAAAAGAAAGAACAGATCAATGAATTAGGCATATAACTAAAAAAATAAAAACACCATTAATTAAACACCAAAATAGAAAGTCTAAGAATCAAAGGAGAGATTAACAAATTTGAAGGTAAAAAAAAAAAAAGAATACATGAAAATAAGAATTATTTTTAAAGAAACAAGAAAATAGATAAGACATTAGATAATTTGACTTTAAAAGGGGGAAAACTAAATTACCAGAATCAAAAATGTGCAATCAATGAAGAAATAAAAGCCATTTCACTGAACTGTATGCTAATAAAACTGGCAATCTAAATTAAATGGATGGATATTTACAAAAATATAAATTACCTATATTAAAAGAAGAGGAAATAGAATATCTCAATAACCTAATCTTATTTTTAAAATTGTACAAGCCATACATAAACTTCCAAAGTGGAAAAAAGATGGATTTACAAGTAAATTCTACCAAGCATTTAAGAAGAATTATTTCCAATAATATATAGATTATTTTGTTAATAAGTAAAGAACATATTCTATCAAATTAATCACATAACAAAAATATAATCTGGATACTTAAACTAGGGAGCATGGAGAAAAAAGAGAAAAAGAGAGAGAAAGAGAAAGAGAGAGAGAATACTATAGATCATTTTATGTCATATTGATACAAAAATGTTAATTTAAATATTAGCAAGGAAATTACTGCAGTATGTCTCAAGGATCATACAAAAGGCTGATTAAATGTCTGAAAAACAATCTAATTGACTATATTAATGATTAAACCAACAAAAATTATTTGATTATTTCAATAGAAGTAAAAATCTTTTTGGCAAAACATAAAATCTATTCCTGTTTAAAACACTAGAAATTATAGAAATAAATGGAGATTTTCTTTAAAAAACTGTTTATATCTATCTAAAACCAAAAAAAAATCATTATCTATAAAAGACATAAGCTAAAAGCTTTTCCAGTGATGAGGGGGGGAGTAAGCTGGAGGGAGGAACAAAAATGTTCATTGCCTTCACTATTATTCAATATTGTACTAGCAATGCTAGCTATAACAAGAAAAGAAAAAGGAATTTAAAGAATAAGTATAGGTGGGGGCAGCTAGGTGGTGCAGTGGATAGAGCACCAGCCCTGAAGTCAGGAAGACCTCAGTTCAAATGTGGCCTTAGATACTTAACACTTCCTAGCTGTGTGGCCCTGGGCAAGTCATTTAACTCCAATTGCCTCAGCAAAATAAATAAATAAATAAATAAATGAGTATAGGCAAAGAGGAAATAAAACTTTTTGCTGTTATATAATGACTTACTTATAGAACCATAGAGAGTTTATGAAAAAATTAAAATTAATTTCAGTGAAGTTGCAGGATACAAAATAAGCCCACACAAATCATCAACATTTCTTATATTACTAATAAGATTTAGTTGGAAGGGATAGAAAAAGAAATTCCATTTTAAATGACTAAAGACAGTAAACTAATATAAAAAGGATTTTAAGAGACTATCTGCCAAGACACACAGGAAGTATGTAAATGCAACTACAAAATAGTCCTCATACAAATAAAAACATTTCTAAATAAATAGGAAAATATTAATTGTTCATGGATAGATTAATCCAATATGATAAAAATAATGATTCTACCTAAATTAACTTACTTATTCAGTGTCATACTGAACAAAATAATGATTCACTTTATAGAGCTAAAAAAAATAACAAAATTCATCTGAAGTCACAAAAGTTCCAATAATTCTGGGGAGCAATCTGAAACTATGCCCAAGTTGCTGTAAAACTGTAGATAACTTTTGACCCAGAGTGCCACTACTGGATTGCTGTGGCACCATTTAAAGGCCCCTTACAACCTCTTCGGCTTATTATCTCGAGTATGACTTTGATGAATGGGTTGAACACTTGGGCCACTGTTGAGCCTGGTTCTTATGTCATACTTCTGTTTACTGATGCTGCTTTGTACCTCCTTGGGCATAACACTCTGTCATCTCATGATCAAGTGAACTATAGCTGGTTGCTAAAAGTTTAGCTTGGTGAGATGTGCGGTTCCCACAAAACAAGAGAAAGGGAATTGTAAGGGGCCTTTAAATGGGCGCCACAGCAAATCGGGAGATTGAGGCCCGGAAGTAATTTCTGTGGATATTAGGACTGCCCTTGGGTGGGATCCTGGCCATATTGAGATAGCTTCGTAATGGGTGACTCTCTCTCTGATTGGCTGTGTGTGTGACCTCACAGGTCCTTTATAAGCCCACTGCAGGCAGCAGTCGCTCTCTTTAACCTGTCGCTCTTCACCCTGGCTTCCTAGCCTGGGTGGCCAAGCCAAGATGGGTAGCCAAAAGAGGTAAGGATTTTGGTAGTGAACACGTGGGTCTTCTGACCAGGTGTTCACTCGGGAACCAACACATCAGGGCATCAGTCAGGGCATTATGTGAGTAGGTATAATAAAGGCTTTTAAGATTATATGTGGCTGTTCTTGAGCTACCGGTTATTAAGCTATAGATTCAAGAGATCGTGGCCAGAGACCTTTGAAGGCCTCAGAGGAGGCGAGCTGGGTAGAGTTCACACTGCAAAGGTCAGTGGTCAAAGGTACTCTGTTGGGCCTAGGGCAAACTAGTAATTGTAACTACCAGGAGGGCACGTTACAGGCATTAGATAATTTGGTATTAGGTAATAAAGACAAAAGTTGATCAGTGAAACAGACTAGGTATATACTATAGTTCAAAAGCAAAAGATGAGCATAGAAAAGTTGCTAAACTCAAAGATCTTAATTATTAAGCAAAAACTCACTATTGACAAAAAAAAAAAAAAAAAAACTATGAGAAAACTGGCAAAAGGTATAGATCAATATATCACACAATAAAATAAGACAAGCTCCAAATAGGTATGGGATTTAAACTCAAAGTGTGATAATTAGAGGAGCAAGAAAGAAATCACTCATCATACCTATTCATAGAGGAAGAGTCCATTATCAAACATGAAAAAGAGAAGTTCACAGGATGTAAAATGGATAATTTTTATTACATAAAATTAAAAAGGTTTTACACAAACAAAACCAATTTATCCTAAATTAGAATAAAAGCTGTCAACTGGGGGAGAAATAAGAGGAACCTCTGCAGTAAATTTTTCTGATAATGGTCTTATTTCTAAGATGTCTGGGGAACTGAGTCACATTTATAAGAAAAAGAGCTATTCTTTAATTGATAAATGGCCAAAGGATATAAAGAGGCAATTTTCAGAGGGAAAAAAAAACTAAGACATCAATAGTCATGAAAAAAAAATGCCCTAAATCATTAATCATGTAAATTAAAACAACTTTGATGTACCACATTAAATCCATAAGATTGGCTAAGGTGGCAAAAAAGAAAAATGACATGATGAAGAAAACAAGTATATTAATACAGTGTTGGTAGGGATATGAACTAGTTCAGCCAATCTGGAAAGCAATTTGGAACTATACTTTAGTATAAAAAAGCTTTAAAATCCTGCATACCCTTGGTCTAGCCACACTAAAACTAGGTCTATACCTAAGAAATTAAAGAAAGTGGAAAAAGACCTATGTACACAAAAAATATTTATAGCATCTCTTTTTGTGATGGCAAAGAATTAGAAACTATGAGGAAGCCCATCAATTGGAGAATAGATCAATAAATTATGATATATGGTTGTGATAAAATACTATTGTGCTATAAGAAGCATGGTTTCAGAAAAATCTAACAATACTTGTATAAATTAGTGCAAAGTGAAGTGAACAGAACCATCAAAACAATACAATAATATCAATATCATAATGATAATCAATTTTGAAAGACCATCAATATAATAACCTACCATAGTTTTAAAAGGCTCATGATGAAACATGTCATTCACTGCTGGATAGAAAGTTGATGGACTTTGTGTAGGCTGAAGCATATTTTCTTCTCTCTTCCCCTCTCTTTTAACATGACTAATGCAGGAATTTGTTTTGCATGACTATACATATTTGTTTTTCTTGCCTTCTCAGTGGGAGAGGAAGGGAGATAATTCATAACTGAAAATAAAATAAAATTGAATTCAAGAAAATTTCAAGTACAGTTACATTCTGTGACTACATTAACTGAGGGTGAACTTGGGAGGGGGTGAAGAGAAATCACATCTCATCTTCTTTACAAAAATCTTATACAGGATTTTAAAAACCTTCTTCACAAATACAGGATGTTGGGAACATGGTTAGATAATAGGTTTCTTTTTGTTTTTAGTATGTGGGAGTTTTAATGGACCTCAAGCCCAATAAATCAGCAATGTAATTTAGCAGTCAAAAAATGAATGCAATCTTGAGACATATGAAGAGAGCTATAGCTATCATCTAGAGTATTGTATTCAATTCTGCCTAGAAAGCATCCAGAGGAAGATTACCAGGATGGTAAAGGACTTTGAGTTCATATCATGTGAGGAATCCCTTGAAGGAACAAGGGATGTTTAGTCTGGAAAAGACAGACTCATAGAGAAACAAAATAGAATTCAAATATTTGAACATCTGTTAAGTGGAAGAGAGATTAGTCTTATTTTACTAGAGCCCTAAAAGAGCATAACAAAGAGCAATAGTTGAAAACCAATAAATTTAGATGTGGTGTAAGAAAAAATTTCCTATTAGACCAGTGCATAAGTAGAATTGCTTCCCTCGTAGGCTACTAGATTTCTCCTCATTAGAGGTCATTAAGTTCTATGGTTACAAAGACAAAAATGAAATAGTCCTTGACCTCAGAGAGTTTATTATCCATATAAATGCTATTTCTAGGAAATCTCATTTATAGGGAGTGAAGTGATAGGTTTGAATTTGTTGATTTTGAGTTCATAATGGAACATCTAAACAGAGACTATGACATGAGTTAATGTACCAGACCCCAGACAATGTTTTTATTCATTTGCTCCTAACAAAAACTCACAAGTCCCTTTTTAAGTGATCCCCCTGTAGGTATGAAAAAAATATCAGGGGTAAAATAGTAGATAAAGAATTTCTTTTTCCCATAAAAAAAATTTCCCCCAGACTCTGGCTTTTTCTTTCATTCTCTAGCAAGAGAGCATCTTAGGGCATGAGCCATACACAGTGAAGTCCCATCATTGCTAGTTCACATTGTTTGGGCAGCTTACTTCGGTTTTACAGACATTTGAATAGTCTGCTAACCATACAGATGTTGGCTCAGAATCCTGAGTGCTCCCAGATATAGCTTTTTTTCTCTTCCTTTAATCTACAATCTAGTCTTAAATGGAGAGAACTTTTTTGGCCCCCTTCTGATTGAACTAGGATTTCCATTTTGATTGTCAGATGCACTTCCTCTGATGAACTCATATACAAAGTAAAATGTTTTGGGGTGTTTTTCCCCCGTGATTTCAAGTGTGCAGGGAACTTCCAATATGGAATTTTCCTCCACTGATCGGACAGAGGCAGGGACTATGATGTCATTTGTCAGGATTGAACCTGGACATTCCCTTTCATTATCAAGCTGCCTTTCTAACTGTTTTTAGAGAGGTACAAACAACAAACATTTCATCCAGTCCAAACCCATGCCATGCTTTCTCTATATCTATATCATCTCCACCTCCTCCCCAGTTGGACCTCTTAGCTGCTCCGGTTTCATTGTACTGTATTCGCATTTTCTCTGCAAAAGGAGAGTAGCAGGAGGTGACGGGCACAAAAACGTCCTGAAAAGCAGAAACAAAGTAAAGGGCAGGTTTTGCATTCTCCACCGACAGAGGGAGTCCCCTGCTTCTGATGAATTAAGAATAGATTCAGAATCAAGACAGCTGTTCTTAACTCTGGCATCTCAGACCCAGGCCCGTACTGCTCTGGGGACGGAGATGGAGTGAGGAGAGGGGGTCTCCGGACACTCACTGGATGAGCCCAGGTGGGAAACTGGATTACCGTGATGCAGAGAGATTTTTCCACAAGAGGTGGGGAGAATCTCTGCGTTTCAGCTCGACTAGCCGGGGCTTCTTACAGGTTTTCCACTCGGGATCCCTTTTCACCTGACAAATGTTTACATATCGATATATAAAACAGGCACACAAATCAAACCTTTACTAATAATCATAGTGCCTCCACGTTCAGTTAGGAGAACCCTATGAGGTCTCCACCCACAGTTTAAGAAGCTGGGAGCTGAACAGCTTTGAACGGGTAGGGGTGAGGGTAGAGGGTACTACAGGAATGGAGGCGCCAAGCCCTACCCATCCCCCTTAAGACACCTTTCAGCCCCGCCTAGAAAGCAGTAGCTTTAAGAGAAGCGGGGCTGACGGAAAATGGGCAAACCGTCCCCGCAGTGGTTGGCCAGGGACGGTGTCACTCAGAGCAGTACGTGGGGCGGTGTGGGGTGGGGCAGGCCCACGCCTGAGTCACCCGTTGGGAGGGGCCACGGACACTTTGTAAAGTTTGGGAGCCTAGGGCCGCGCGTCAGAGCCGGGCAGCGGCATGGAGCCGGGAGCGGGCCAGTCCGCCGGGCTATCGCCCTCCTTCAAGGAGGAGCTGCTCTGCGCCATCTGCTACGACCCGTTCCGCGATGCGGTGACTCTGCGCTGCGGCCACAACTTCTGCCGGGGCTGCGTGGGCCGCTGTTGGGAGCTGCAGGACGCGCCCGCCTGCCCCGTGTGCAAGGAGCGGGCGTCCCCGGCGGGGCTGCGCACCAACCACACGCTCAACAACCTGGTGGAGAAGCTGCTGCGCGAGGAGGCCTGCCCCGCCCGCCAGCGGGGCCCCCATTTCTGCCGCCTGCACCACGGCCAGCTCAGCCTTTTCTGCTTGGACGACAAGGAGCTGCTGTGCGGCTCGTGCCAGGGCGACCCGCGGCACCAGGGCCACCGCGTGCAGCCCGTGCAGGGCACGGCCCGCGACTACCGGGTGAGGGAGCAGTCCGCCGGCTACCCGCAGGGACTTCGGCCGCGTGGGTGGAGGACTGGAGTGGGCGCACCCGGGGAGGCCGCTCCGCGCGCTTAAACCCCGCGCCTGGGCTGTCCTAGCCTGGCCTGGGCTGTCCCAGCCTGGCCTGGGCTGGCCTGGGCTGGCCTGGGCTGTCCTGGGCTGTCCTAGCCTGGCCTTGGCCCCCTGCTGCTGCTGCTGCTGCTACTGCTACTCGCAAATCCGGAGTTCCCCTGAGCTAGAGCTTGGCCCGGCCCAGCTTGGCCCCACCCCCTGCCTAACTCTATTCCCGCTCTCCTGACCGCATCCCTTCCTACCCTCCCAGGCCGAAAGCGCACAAGGGACGGACCTGGAAATCTCGTGGTTTTTAGGGACCCTCAGGAAACCTTCCCGCCCGCCCAGTCTTTCGTTAGAAAAGGGACAGGATTCGGTGTCCGAAGGCTCCTCTGCTTAACACTGTCTTTCCAATTTGGGCTAATCTCTTTCTGCTTTGCCCCTTAGTTTCCTAATCTGTACAATGAGAGAGATGGATTAGAAAACTTCTATGTCTCTCCCTTCTAACCCCCAAATCATAGATTTTTCTGTAATTGGAGAAGAAAGAGAAGGAAAGAATTGCTTATAAGATTTTATTTAAATCCCTTGGTTGGGCGAGAGATGTGATGTCAACTTCTGCCATTTTTTGGTACTCACCATCTCTAAACCCAGATAGAACTCACAAATTATGAAAGATGCTGAACAAAGGGCCTGCAGCAAACCACCCTAGGCTACCCAAATCTGTCGTCATTTCAGGAGCGGGCCTGATGATCAGGCAGAAACAGTCCTGTCTCAGGAGGCAGACAACATGCAAACAAACTATGTCTATACAAGATGAATACAAGATATCTAGACGCTAGAACATTTTCAGCAGTAGTGATCTGGGGAAGAATGGTTAGAATGTCCTAGGGGTTATGGAGTCACCCTAGAAAAATCACTTGAGACATTCTAGAAGCAATGGTAGTGATTTGCTTACTGTTGCCAAAATCAGAGGAGAAAACCTTGGTGAGAAGCCAGTCATAGGGAATTAAGTGTTAGGCAGTCAAATGGGATGTGAAGCACAATGAAGGGTCTGGGATCAAGAAGATACAGTGGATCATGTGCAGCCATACTGACTGATTTGTCAACTGGGGCATTACAGATGCAGGGTCATTGTTCTAAAACTGAGTTACATTACCCAAGGCATGGTCTCGGGAAGGAATGTTTTCTTCATTTTCCTTGGAGGAGAACAAGTTGCAGAAAAATTCAGTGTGTGGCACATTGGATCTGGCATGAAAGGACTTAGGTTCAAAATCTTTCTCTGCCATCTGTGAACTAGATGGTGCCTAAGTACTTTCCAGCTCCAAAGCTATACTCTTACATAAAGAATGAATCCCTGGAGCAGCTAGGTGGCGCAGTGGATAGAGCACCAGCTCTGAATTCAGGAGGACCTGAGATCAAATCTGGTCTCAGACACTTAACACTTCCTAGCTGTGTGACCCTGGGCAAGTCACTTAATCCCAGCCTCAGGGGGGGGGGAAAAAAGAATGAATCCCCCAGCATCCATGTAGTCAACTATGGTTTCTTCTATAAATAAGGGAATTAATACTGATATTAAGAAGTATAGGTGTGTCCACTAACCTAGGTATGTAAAATAAATCTTTCCTGCAATAATCCGTGAGTCAGTGGAGTTTTGGAGGTTCTTTATCACTGATCAGTTCTGTAGACAAAGTGGCTCAGTTTTCTTAGAGCTTGGAAGAGAACAATCTGCTGTTCATACATGGATGACTAGAACTTCCTTGTTAAGGTATTCTAAAAGAATGGGAGCCTTTTATGTTTTTCTGAAGCACAGATATTATGGCAAAAGCTTACCAACCAAGGATATTTCTACAATCTTCACTTCCTCAGCAGCTAACAAGTCTTCAAAGATTTCCGATATGACAAATTAGGACTATTTTAGAAACAAAAGAAAGAAACTGCCTATTAAACTCTTTGTGCTTGACAATGAGCTAAGCCAGATTTACTAATAAATGAAAGTAAGACACACCCTACCCTCAGGATAATTACATTCTAATAGGCTAGACTACACACAAATGGGAGTTAGAAGGAGATGATAGGAAGTGGTACTCAAATCATGACTAGAAAGTGAAGGCCAGATAATTATCTTTCAGAGTCCCTGGTAGTCTCATGCTAAGAGTCCAAGGTTCACTTGGGAGGGGGATGAGGCTAATGATGGCTGCATTGAAGGAGATGTGATTCAGCAAAGTCAATAATGTGTAGGTCTAGGTGACTTCTAATGTTTCATGTAGCTCCGAATCTATGAACCCAGTAAATTGACCCACAAATGCATGTCTCTTACACGTAAATCATATATAGAGCTAGAGAACCATGGAAACTATCTAGTCCAGTCCCCTTATTTTACAGATGAGAGAACTAAGGCCCAGAGAAGTTAAGCAGTTTGTCCACAGTCACACAGCTGAGCCTAGATTGAGAACCTAGTTCCTCTGATTCCAAATCCAGAGCTCTTGCTGCCTCTTTACTCCTAGGTCTGTGCAATACTAGCGCTTGGGATTTACCTCATCCATTTCATCTAGTAACATCAAGGACCTGGAAACTAAGTCTCTGCTCATTTTTAACCCTTTCCTTTGAGAGAATCTCAGATATTCAAGTATAGAAGGGGAGCTGGTTGTGGCTCTGACTTGGAGAACCTGGGCTTAACTTCTACTTCTGTGGCTTAGTACCTGTGGGGTTTTGGATAGCAAGGCCTTTCACCTCTCCTGGTCTCAGTTTTCTCAATGTAAAATGAAAGGGGGTAAATTAGATGCATTCTAAGTTAGCTTCCAGCTCTAAATCTGTGCTCTTGCATATTGGCTGAATCCCCCAGCATCCACATAGTCAATATTACTTCAATCCAATGAGCCATATGCTAAATGTTTACTAAGTGCTGGGAATACAAGAAAAAAAAACAAATCAGCTTTTGCCTTCAGGAAGCTTATATTCCATTTTAGATGGGGAGTGGAGATGAAGATATTCAGAAAAGCAGTTTGTGTAGAACCCAGCCAATATAGTAGATTGATAGGAACAGAAGGAGATATTAGAGGGTAACCTCCATGACAGAAAGTTATCTTCAAATACTGTGCTGTATAGAGACCTTTCCTGATCCTCCTTAATAGTACTGCCTTCCCTTAGTTGAATATCTGGTCCTGTATATAGTTTGTCTGTATGGGTTATTTGCATGTTATCTCCCCCATTGTATGTGAGCTCCTTAGAGGCAGGGACTATCTCTTTCCTTTCTTTGTCTCCCCAGTACTTATTACAAGCCCTGGCATGTAATAAACACTGACTAAAAGCTTATTGGAGACATCTAGGCAGTAAAATGAATAGAGAGCTTGAAGTCAAGAAGACTATTCCTGAGCTCAAATTTAGCCTCAGACACTTACTAGTTGTGTGACCCTGGACAAATCACTTAATCCCATTTACTTCAGTTTCCTCATGTGTCTGATGAGATGGGGAAGGAAATGGCAAAATCACTCCAATATCTTTGCCAATAAAACCTGAAATAGCTTTAGGGAGAATCAGACATGACTGAACAATAATGACAGCTTGTGCTTGACCAAAAGGGCAATGGAGAGACACATGGTAGGCAAGAGCATAGTGCTTGGTAGTGATGCTTAATAAATGTTATTGACTGACTACTGATTGCTATGTCTAAAGAGTTCAGGATCTGAATGAGCTAGAAGAGGTCTTTAATATAGCTCTATCATTTTACAGAAGAGGAAGACGACTGGTTAAATGACTAGCCCAAGATCACACAACTAGTAAATGACAGGAGCGGGACTGAAACTCAGGTTCTATGACTATAAATCAATGCATTTCCCACTATTCCATGCTTCCTCTTATTCAAGAGCTTGTGCCCTAGGTATTATTTATCAATAGATGCAAACTACTTCCTGAGAGAATCTCAGGACTAGAAAGGAATTATGTAAGAGGATATGTAGGTGAGAATGAAAACTTTGGAGGGGAATGGCAGTGGCTAAATAAGGAAAGGAGAAGAGTCTCACCCAGAATTCAGTAAAATACAGCAGACAAGGTCAGGAATAGCCAAGATAATTATATATACAAATGTCAGGAACTCAGAAAAATAGTGGACCAGCCTAGAAATGGCAATAAAATGTCTTAAGGAAGGAAGTTTAAATAATAGAGCAGTCTGGGAAAAGCTCATCTAAGAAGACTGAGAAGAAAATTTCATGCATGGAAATGGTAGAAATGAAAAATCTGTGAAGGAAAAGTAAATTCTACAATTATGACTTCCTAGGATAGAAAAAAAAAAAAAGGCTACTCTACCTATTTTAGCAATAGGATCCTAGAATGTTAGTGCTTGAAGGAACCTTAGGATTGAAGGAATAAATCACTATGAAAAGTCCTCAAGATACAAAAATAAAAATGCTGTATAACTTTTCCTCAAGGAGTTCACATTCTATTAGGGGAAGTCAGTAATGTACATAATGTACATATATTCATTAATATTTAAATATATCAATATTCAGTCATGTCTAACTCATCATGTCTCCATATGGGGTTTTCTTGGGAGAGATACTGAAGTGGTTTGCCATTTCCTTCTCAAGCTCATATTACAGATGAGGAAACTGAGGCAGGGAGGGTTAAGTGACTTCCCCAGCTAATTTTGCTAAGTCTTACTAGACTTACAACTACTAAGTGTCTGAAACTGGATTTGAACTCAGTAACATGACTCTTCCTGACTCCAGGCCCAGCACTTTTATTTACTTCACCACCTAGCCACCCCTTAAGAAATAAAGATAATTTTGCAGAGTCTGTGAAGGCCGGGAAAGCTTCATTTAGAAAGTAGTATTTGGATTGAACTTTGAATAGGGCTAAAGATGCTATGAAATGTGGTCCTTCTTTCCCCAGACACTGCCATTACTGGTACGGACCCTTATCACCTCATTCTTGTATTATAGTAATGATCTCCTAGGGCTTAAGTCTGTCTCCACCCAGTCCATCTTCCACTCCTCAGTTAAATTAATCTTCTTAAAGTAAGTTTGACCATGTCACCCTGTACTCAGAAAATTCCAGTAACTCACTATCATCTCTAGGATCAAATGTAAACTCCTCTGTTTGGCATTCAAAAACCTTCAAAACCTAGCCCCACAACCTACCCCTTCCAGTCTTCTCATACCTTACATACTTCCCGCCCCCATGAACTCTTTGATCCAGTAACACTGACCTTTTTATTCCTCCAAAAAGCCACTTTGTTTCTCTGTTCTAGCAATTTTCCCTGGTTGTCTTCCATGCCTGAAATGTTCTTCCTCCTCATCCCTGCCTATTTCCTTCAAGTCCCAGCTAAAATCCCACCTTCTCCAGGAAGCCTTTCCAATCCCTTTTAATTCTAGTGCCTTCCTTCTGTTAATTTTTCCCATTCATCATGTATATAGCTTGTTTCTATATAGTTTGCACCTTGTCTCCTTCATTAGAATGTGACTTCCTTGATAGGTCTTTTGCCTTTCTTTGGAACCCTAATGCTTGGTACATAGTAGGTGCTTAATTATTGCTTATTGATTGACTAAGCTTGGAAAGGTAGGGTGGATGATTAAGGGCATCATAAAAGCCAAACAGGAGAGTTTGTATTTGGTCCAAGAGAAGTGCCATAATCAAACTTGAGCCTTAGAACTATTACTTTGGTAGCTGTGTAGGGTATGGACCAGAGTGAGAAAAAACTAAAGATAGAGAAAGCAGAGATTTTGGAGACTGCACAATCCAGATCATCTTACATGAGAACAAAGGCCCAAACAGCCTGAAGAATTGGCCCAATATCTGACAATTAAGAAGTGGCAGAGCCAGACTGAGCCCAGACCTGGCCAGTGCCATCCCTCCTTTTGTGTAGTGCTGTCTGCCCTTCACCATGAAGGAGATCATCCAATTCAATCTTTGTTTTTCAGCAAAAGAAAAATTGAGACCCCCCCCCCCCAAAAGGCTCACTGATTTGTTCAGGGTTATTCACTAACTGGCAATATGGCTTTGTATGAGTCACTTCCTGCTTGGGGCTAGTTTCTTTAGTCTTAAAACTAGGGGTATTTAGACTTTGAAGTCATATCTCTAAGGACCTTTTTGGCTCTGTGGCTGATGGTATTGTCTGACTCAACTTAGCACAACTCACAACCACGTCTAAAAAAAAAAAAAAAAAGCATGACTTAATGATGATAGGTCAGCTTGATAGAAAAAAGACATATTTGATGCTAAAATCACAATAGCAGAATATGATGTGAAAAATCACTGTGGGCAAATGATATAAAAGAAAATTATGGGAGAATTAATTCTCTGGGCATGAGAAGAATAAAAGAAAATGTTGGCTCTTAGAGGAGGTTGGAAACATCCTTCCAGGGGACATGGAAAAAGGCTGAGACTTTTATTATTTTCTTCTGTTGTTTTTTTTTTTTTTTTAACTTTGATCTTTAAATTTTTAGAGAGCTACCATGTGACTATGAATTAGGAATTAGTATTTAAATCCCAATTGTTAAAGTCTAGATCATTTAAAGAACTGTGCAAAGTCACATAGGAACTCATAGAAGGATAATCTGGAAAAGTGAAAAACAAGGATGGGAGGTAGTGTTGAGCTGTGGTTAGAGCACCACACTTAGAGTTAGGAAGACCTGGCTTCAAATCCTGCCTTAGACACTTATTAGCTGGATGACCTTGGACAAGCAAGTTTACCTCCTACAATGGGAATAACCATAGTACCTACCAGTTACAGTAGTGAATCTTGTTTTTTATGGGAGAAAAAGGCCAATATCTGCAGGAAGGAGTAACCACAGTTGAAGAGATAACATACATGAATGAGTTCTGTTGGAGAACTTGATGATTGAGCTATTGTCATCATTGAAACATTTCATTAAATAAATTGTTTTCAAGAACTTAACGATGATAGGGTCTTGGGGTGTGTATGTGTGTTTATATAAATATATATATATATATATACATATATGTATGTGTGTATATATACATACACACATACATATACAGAGAGTATATATAAAGAGAGAAAGAAAGAAGGAGAGACAGAGAATGAGAGGAAGGGAGGAAAGGAGGGTGGGTTGTTATCCTGTTACTTTTCAGTCATGTTCAATTCTTTGTGATCCCATTTAGAGTTTTCTTAGCAGAGATACCGGAGTGATTTTGCCATTTCCTTCTCCAGATGTGGAAACTGAGGCAGATAGGGTTAAATGACTTGCCCAGGGTCACCCAGCTAGTAGTATCTGAGTCCAGATTTTAACTCATGAAGATGAATCTTCCTGACTCCAGGCCCCACACTCTGTGCACTATGGTACCACCTAACTGCCCCTATAACATAAATATATAGTTTAGGGGGAAATCATTATTGTTTGTCACTTAGGTCAGCTAGCTATATACCATGAAGAGGATCAGGGTTTAGAGACTATAGAAAAAATGATGTCCAAACTAGTCTAGAGAAAGACCTTAGAAATCAGGGCCCTGGTCTCATCAAAAGATTTTTGGAAGCAGAGGACCATGTAGGTCCATTATGGAAAACATTGGACATAGAACTGATATATCCTAGACTACTCTAGGACAGCTTCATGGAGCCAGCTCTTATGGGTTGACTTCAGAAACCAAACTCATTTACAAGGTTGAGAGTCCTAGGTGATCTTAGCTTGGGACCCTCCTATCCTAGTCAAGGTATATAACAAAACAATGTCTTATTTCCATGTACCCCGTGTGATCTACAAAGCACCAGATAGGCATTGAAATAGTAGGATCCCATCTTACCAAATTAATTCTCAATAACACGAATATATCCACATTCTAGCTGATGGTCCATATTAATGCTATTTTGGAAGTGTAAATGAATGACCCACTGCTTATTAATTTTTGTTGTTCAGTCATTTCACTTGTGTTCAACTCTTCATTATTCCATTTGGATTTTCTTGGCAAAGATACCGGAATGGTTTGCCATTTCCTTCTCATGATCATTTTACAAATAAGGAAATGGAGGTAAACAGGGTTAAGTGATAATAAATGTCTGAAGCTAGATTTAGTCAGCTCTTCCTGAATGAAGGCTTGGCACTGTATCCATTGCGCCACCTAGCTGTCCTTCCATACCTAAATGCTATTAAAAGAAAAATCTTATGTGTTACATATGTTCAAGGGAACAGCCCTGACCATTTACAATCCATTTATTTAAGGCTGATGTCCTTTGGTGTTGTATTTTTATGTATTACACTGTAAATAATCTTAACCTTTGAAATACATTTCTCAACTCAGGGAATCATTAGTTTAAGCTCTTGTCTGATGCAAGAATCCTGTCTACTTCATCCTTGGCAGGCCGTCAGCTAGTCTGTACTTCTCTGAAAGGTTCTCATGAGCAACTTTTTCATATACTTTGCTGAAATCCAGGTATACTTTTGCCTTCAGCATTCAATCAATCATTCACTAAGGATTTATGAAAAACCTACTATGTGCCAAGTTCTGGGCATTTATTTTAGTATTTTTAAAATGAGTCCATGGTCATGATGCAGATTTTCCCTTCAGGGGCCCCAATTTATCCATTCTTTTATCTTTTATGATTCTTATCTATGTCCTTCTCAGGGGAGCTGCTCAGTGTGCCAGAAATCTTCCCATAAGCCTTTTAATACTCAGCATTATCAGTGAAGTGCTCAGGGCTGTTCCCATGTTATCTTCTCTCATTACATGACAGATGCCCTTCCTGTCCTGATCATGCATGAAGTATTTACACTTCTTGTACACTAATCATCATTGGTAATACATTATCAACTCCTTAATCCTCCCATGTCCCCTGGGCATTTTGATTCACTGCATCTTTGAGTCTAGTAACTAGTATAACACATTTTTTTAAAAAATTAAAGCTTTTTATTTTCAAAATATATACATGGATAATTTTCAACATTCACCCTTCCAAAACCTTGCATCCTAATTTTTCTCTTCCTTCTTCCCATTCCTTTTCCTAGAAGGCAAATGATCCAATATATATTAAATATGTGCAATTCTTCTATACATATTTCCATAAATATGCTGCACAAGAAAAATCAGATCATAAAGGGAAAAAAATGAGAAAGAAAACAAAATGCAAATAACAAAGAGTGAAAATACTATGTTCTGGTCTACATTCAGTTCCCACTGTCCTCTCTCTGAGTGCAGATGATTTCCTTCATCACAAGGCAAACGAAACTGGCCTGAATCATCTCATGTCTATCACAATTGATCATTCTATAATTTTGCCGTTGCCGATAACACAGTTTTTTTGAGAGTGGATCTCCCTATTTTGCCTAGGCTGGCAGTGCAACAGCCATTCAAGGGGGTAATGCCAATTTGATAAGTACAGAGGCTTAACCTACTTTGTTTTTCTGACCTAAATCAGTTGACTCTTTCTTAAGCAGTCCAGTAACCCTTGCTCCTGGGGGTTTACCATATTGGAGTTGGATTGAGTGTTAACTGATTAGCTTTAGCCTTACTGGAAATCGGAACTCCCAGACTCCAGGAGTCCATCAGTCTTAGTCTTTTCTGATAGCTCACCTTACAATAATATGCTGCCACGATCAGCCTCAGACCCATTTTTTACAAGGCATGTACATATAATATTATATGGGATCCAGAGCTCTGAGAATTGAAAATCACAGAACTTGGACGTGACCACCAAAACTTAACAGAAGTAAGATATTTTTATCTAGTCAATTTTAAAGATATAGCATATTATACTACAAAGTTTAACACCACATGTGTACTATACAAATATGAAATGAGAAAATGAAAAGGCAGATGAAGACAGATAGTAATTTAAGTAGCCAATGAGACCTGAATGTCTGAATTTTCATTAAATAGAAAATATCTAGAATAAAAGACCCAATTTTCTTATTTTAAAAAAAAGTTCTTTTGTTTTATAGCACCCATATTTCCCATTATGTCCTTCTACACTCCCCTTCTAAGGATCATCCTTTATAAAAAAAAAAACATTTTTAAAGAGGAAGAAAAAAGTTCAGAAAGACTAACCAAGTATTTCCTCCACTTCAATCTATCTACTCAGCTGTCAAAGCAATCTTCTGAAAACAGGCTATGACCCTATCACTCACCTCGTGGCTCCCTGTTATCTTCAGGATCAAATATAAAATCCTCCATTGAGGTTTTAAAGCTCTTCATAATCTAGCCTCTTACTATCTTTCTAGATTTCATACACCTTCCTGCCCTCTACATACTCTGTAATCTAGTGACAATAGCCCCTTACTGCTAGAATAAACAGTTTTCTGACTTGGAACATTTTCACTAGTTCTCATCCCTAGAATATTCTCCCTCTTCATTTTTTCTTCCTAGCTCCCCCAGCTTCCTATAAGCCTGAGTTAAAGTTTTAACTTCTGCCAGAAAACTTTCAGTCCCAATACCTTACTTCTGAAACTTGCCCAAATTTATTTTCTATGTCACATATCTTATTTGTATAGAGTTGTTTGACATCAATAGGTTGTAAGTAGCTAGTTGTTGAAATAACTAGCTTTGAAAAACGTGCTCATGACACAGTTTTAATTTGAATGACATTATTAACATTTTCTCTATCACTTTCTTAAGTCCAGATAATCAACAAAATAATAAATCAAGCCCTGATTTGCTGAATTAAGATATATAAATGCCCACTTTGAAAAATTTAACAGGTGACACAGGTCCAAATTTGCTCTAGCACATTCTGATTGTTCTCCTCACTAGATTATATATATATATATATATATATATATATATATATATATATATATATATATATAATCCCAAGTTCTTAGCTCAGTGCCCATTATATAGTAGATGCATGATAAATTCTTTGGCTGGCTGACATTAAAAAAAATTATCTTACAGTTATCACCCCCTGCATCTTCAAAAATGAGGCAACAGTTTTATTTATATCTCTTCTTCAGGGCCACCAATTTTCTAAGTTTTAAGATAAATTAATCTTTCATTCTGTTTTCAAATGCACTTACAGCAAAAGGTATAAATATACTCAATGAAACATTTAGCTCATTATGTGTAGAAGCTTTCACTTGTTCCTTATTGATTAACAGGATCCAGAGATTCCATATCCAAAGAACTCTAGGAATCATCCTTTACAAAAGCTATTATTATTGTCTCTAAGTAACACATTCAACAAATATGTCTGATGGATCAAATGACTATAATACAATACAATAATAATAGTGTATATACAATAATAATTTCAATATAATAATGTGTGTAATGTTGCATAGCTATAATAAAATATTGTTATTATATATAAGTGGCAAACAAATATTTTTTACTTAAAATTACACAGTGAAATGTATTCCCTCTCCACTACTTGGTGCAATGGATTTTCATTTTAATGATCAAAACAGGATAACAATTTTGATGATTTCTTGTTATGGGACCAAAGATGTCAAGCTGAATGGGAAGTCAGAGACAACCTCATTTAACCCCCTCATGTTACAGTGAAGGAAAGGAAAGTGCCTTGTCCAAGGGCACATAGGTAGTAAGAGTTACTGCATATTTGTTGAATCCATGACATAATAGAATTCTGAATGAAGAAGCAAAAGACTTTGATTCTAGATCTAGATCTGTCATGACCTAGTTATGAGACCTTGGACAAGTCACCTTACCTCTTAAAGGTTCAGCTTTCTCATTGGTAAAATTAAGACATTGGGCTAGATGATTTCTGAGACACTTTGCAATTCTCAAATTCTATGATTCAAAAACTTTAAAATGGTTTTCTAGATGTAAATGTTATTATGTGGTAATGTAGTAAGGTGGCAGGATGGGAAAAGAGAACATGCATTTATTAAGTGACTACTATATGCTAGGCATTGTGCTAAGATCTTTCAGTTGATCCTCAGCAATCCTGTGAGGTAGGTGCCATTTTACAGTTGAGGAATATGAGGAAGAAAAAGGTTAAGTGACTTCCTCAGAATCCCTGGTAGAAAGAATACTGGGCTTGGATTCAAAAGATGTGAATTTTAATCCTGATTCTGACTCCTAACCATTCTCTCCAACGTCATTGTATATTATTTCCCCTCCCCTATGGAGAATAGATATTATTCTACCATTAGTCCAAAAGATCTTTTCTTTATTCTTTGAACACATGACATTCAAAATCTCCTAACTCTATATTTATGTATTGGCTGTGTCCCATGCCTGGAATACACTACCTTCTCACTTCTGCCTCATGGAATCACTCTCTGACTTTAAGATATAGGCCAAGTACCACCACCTTCTACTTGAAAGCCTTCCTGATCTCCCCAATTGTTAATGCTCTCCCTCCCTTGTCTATGTTGTGCATATTGGTATTTTTATATATTTATATATCAGCCTTATATATATTGATTTTTATTTTTATATCTATTCTGTGTACATATATATACTATATATCATATATATGCATACATATATTTATATATATATATATATATATATAAAATTGCCTCCCTGCCCCCTCCACTAGAACCTATGAGATAAGGAATAGTTTCCTTCTTTGTATATGTATTCCTAGCCTGGAACATAGTAGGTACTTCATAAATGCTTGTTGATTGATTAGCATTTACCATCTGTATTAGGCTATATTATTCTAGATATGTCACTTAATTCTCTATTCCTCAGTTTCCATCTTGGTCAGATGAGAAAAGTAACATTTATACTGCTTGCTTCACAAAATTGTTGTGAGGAGACCACTTTGTAAACTTTAAGATAATAGATCAAGGTAAGTTATTAGTTTGTTAATTATAAGGGATGATAGAAATATTGCTTCTAGGCTAATTGCTTGTCATGAGGACCCAAGAGAATGAAAGATTGGCAAAGGTGAACAAATTTAACTTTTGTCTTTCTTTTTTCCTGTCTTCCTTATCATTCAGGCAAAGTGCAGGAATATGGAGCACTGTCTTCGGGAGAAGGTCAAAGCTTTCCGAGCCATGCGTCGTTCTTATGAGGCCATTGTCAAGCATAATCAGGTGAGTATCCCATTTGGAAAGCTTCTTAGGACAAAAGACAAAAGGGAGAGCAGGAT
The DNA here is from genome assembly GCF_048593235.1 of Sminthopsis crassicaudata. NCBI lineage: Eukaryota > Metazoa > Chordata > Mammalia > Dasyuromorphia > Dasyuridae > Sminthopsis > Sminthopsis crassicaudata. Next base: position 226,715,784 of record NC_133618.1, on the reverse strand, counting down.
GGTAGGTACAGGAGGTGGGTATGCACTAAACATGGAACCATACATTTGCCTGGCCTTAACATAGTGTGGTTTTTTGTTTTGTTTTGTTTTTTGTTTTGTTTGTTTTTACAGGGACCTCATATCTTCTCCCTCTGCATCGTTCTGTTTTAAAAGTCCTAAGTCTCAATAGTCTCTGCCAGAGCTAGAAGAACAGAATGAGAGGAAGGAAGGAGAATACTTGTTGAATGAAATGAATGAATGATGGAATTTGGTACATCAGGACTATGACTTTGGGCTATTTCTTTTCAACTATTGATTTAACCATCCTTGTTCAGATGCTCATCTCTTTTCTTCTAGTTTATTGCTATAGTCTTCTAACTGCTCTTCCTGCTTCTTGTCTTCCCTCTATAATTCTCCTTAATTTGGCTACTCAAAGAATCTTCCTAATGCATTATACTCACTTCATTTTGCATCAGTTCATGTAAGTCTTTCCAGGTTTTTTTGAAATGTGTCTGCTGAAAGGACTTTTTTATGGTTTTGTATACTCAAACATTTTAGCATAGTGCCTTGCACAAACTAGTTGTTTTATAAATACTTATTATTACATTACCTTGAATTATTTTCTGGAAGGTTTCCTTAGTTGGTGTTAAAGATTTATATGAGTTGGCCCATTATCTTCAGATTTCTTATCTTATATTTTTCGTGATCTAGCTATAAATCAGTAGGGACTAGATTGAAGCTAAGTTGGCCGAAGCACTGGATGAACAGGTATGGGATGTAGAATGTGTTCTGTCCCTGCAATGAATTTCAGAAGGTTGCTAACACTTTCCCTAACTACCTGACCGAGATTTTCTAATTTCTTCTGTCTAACTTTTATAAAATATTGCAGGGTAGGCCCTTTTTGATATTTGATTACCCAATTCAGAGCTGGACCTGTTTGCTATCTGTGTGCCACACTCTGGGCCACCAGGTTGTGACTAATGAAAAAGCCAGTTTGAACTTTTTTTCAAAATCTTTGTTTCAGTTTTGTTCAAAATATTCTGTTCTGTCTTAAGTTGAGGGATACAGGCGCTTTAAGAACAGTTTCTTTTTTATTTTATTTTTTCTCAATTATATATAAAGATAATTTTTAACATTTGTTTTTTAAATTTTGAGTTCCAAATTCTCTTCCTCTCTCCCCTTCCCCTTCCTTGAGAAGTCAAGTAATTTGCTATAGATTATACATATGTAATTATGTAAATGTGTTACATATTTCCATATTGGCCACGTTGCAAAAGAAAATAGTCCAATCCCCTCATAAAGAAAATTAAAAATAGTATGCTTCAATCTGCATTCAGAATTCCACCAGTTCTTTTTTCTGAAACGAATTAGCATTTTTTAATCATAAGCCCTTTGGAATTATAACAACATTTTCTATTAAAATTTTTTTCTGGCTACCTTGTACCAGAATTTCAAGTCCTTATAAGTAACAATTATTTGTGATTGTGGTTGTTATATCTAGGTGATAGTAGCTATGTGATTCTGGACAAATCACTTAACCTGTTTGCCTCAGTTTCCTTATTTGTAAAATGGGAAGAAAAATAATAGCACCTATATCCCAAGGTGGTTGCAAAGATCAAATGAAATAATATTTGTAAGGCACTTAGCATAGTGTCTATACTTACTAAGTGCTACTTAAATATTTACTATTATGTTGTAGATGATGATGATGATGAAGAGTACATTCTAGACCTTCCTTTGCTTAAAAAAAAAAAAAGCCAGCTCCTTCTTAATTGTTATGCATCAAAATATTACCATTTCTCCACAATCCATTATCAGAAAATCAACAAAGCCTCTTACGGTTGCACTTATGCTCTAATATACTCAAAGCATCTTTATTTAGCACAACGATTTGCTCTATGCAGGGATCGCCATCTTTAAGAAGTTCTAGTCATGCTCATATCACTCTCATTTAACTAATTCTTTGGTCTTCTCCATCTCTTTACCTTGGGTATTCTGCCCTTTCCTTTTTTAGCATATGTTGTCTTCTCCTATTTGAGTCACTTAGCACAGTACTTGGCACAAAATAAACACAACAAATACTCTATCACTCACTCCTCTTTAGCCCATCAGAGGAGCTTCTTTGCTGCCCTGTCAGCCTGTTTTTGTCTTGTAGCAAGAGCTAGTTGTGAGGAGGAGGCAGGGTTTCAGTGCTACTGGACCAGCAGCATTTCAAGAACTCCTTGTTAGTGATCTTGTCAGATCATTCGTGGCAAATATAGCTTATGAGTGATGTTAATGAAATTGCCAAAGATCTTGGACAGAATGTCTTGGTAGGTACAACTATTGTTTTAGTGAGAAGAGCTCCATCCCTTGAGGATACTTCTCACAGGACAAGCTTAATTGACCTCCCTTGTTAAGAACCTCAAACTGAATTCAGGTTTCTTTAGACAGGTTTCAGCTTCATGCAAATGGGCAATTCATTTCTATCTCATCCTTAAAATAATTTTTCTTTTTCATGTAAGATATGAATCCCTACCCCTACTCCAGCTGTCTGGTGAAGTCTAAATAACCCTTCTCAGAAAACTATTTTAAAATAAATAAGATAAAACACATAGGGTTTATAAGTGAAAATAAAAGTGTAAGTTTTCGTTTTTGTTTTTTTCCGATCCATCTCTGAAATCTGTGGATCCCAGGTTAAGAACTCTGGTTGTAAGGAACTGCCTGAAACTATGAGAGATTAAGTAATTTTGTCCATAGTCACACAACTAGAACATATCAGAATTTTAATCTAGATCTTCCTGCTTCCAGACTGGCCTTCTATCAGCTATGCAACATTGTCTTTCAGTTTATGATACTGGGTAGCCAATCAAAATTACTTTGTATTTATTTGGCATAGTCTTTTTAATTTGGTTTTGTTTAATAGTGAGCATCTAGGACAGCCAGGTAATATACTGGATACAGCACTAGGATTGTAATGAGAAATTCATCATCATGAGTTCAAATTTAGCCTCAGACACTTGCTAGCTATATGACTCTGGCAAGTCACTTCACCCTGTTTGTTGCAGTTTCCTTGTCTGTAAAATGAGTGGGAAAAGGAAATGGCAAAGATACTTCATATTCACTTATATGTATATGTGTTATTATACGCAATGAGATGTAAGATTCTAGAAGACAGGAATTTTAGCTTTTGTCTTCATATCTTCCAAGCTTTTGCACAATGCCTGGCCCATAATAGCCTCTTAATACTTGTTAATTGATTAATAATAATAGCTGACTGAGTAATCGAGTAGAACTAGGAAAACTTTGTACATAATAACAACAACATTATGCTGTGATCAACTATGATTCTCTTAGCTCTTCTCAGCAATATAGTGATCTAAAATAATTCCAAAAGACTCGTAATAGAAAATTCTGGCCAGGAGCCTGAATGCAGATTGAAGAATACTATTTTCACTTTTTTGTCTTTTTTTCTTTCTCATGGTTTTTCTCTTTTGTTCCATGTCTTCTTTTACAACATGAATAATGTGGAAATATGTTTTTTATATATATATACATATATATATATAAAACATATAATAAAATAATACATAATATAAACAAGATTACACATGTATAACCTATATAGGATTACTTGCTGTTTTGGACAAGGGAGTGAGAAAGAAGGGAGGGAGAGAGAATTTGGAGCTCAAAATCTTACAAAGATGAATGTTAAGAACTATCTTTATATGTTATTGGGAAAAATAAAATACTATTTAACTAAAAAAAGGAAAAAATAATACTAGCTCACATTTACATAGCCCTTTGAGAATTACAAAGATTTTCATATATTATCTCATTTTATCCACATTATCATTATTTTGCATTAGAAGAAACTGAGTCCTGGCAATTTTAGTTGCTGTGCCAAGGGTCACATAGCTGAAGTAGGGTTTGAACCCTTCAAATCTTGACTTGAAGCCCACTGCCTTCTCTGCTCTACCATGCTACTTAATTAGGTTGGATAGCCATTCTGAAACTGCCTGAGCACAGCCCTGTGATTACAACAGTGACTAACAGTGAGGTGCCATAACAACCAAAGCTGATGAGGTCAGGAGCAGCCTGGAAACACTTGGGCATTTCATCAGCTGTCAAAACCATATCCCCGTTTCCTCCCTGAAAAGATCAGGATCCATTGGGTGCTGAGGCTTAATTGTAATGCTGCCTGACCCTGTCAGCTATGGTGTCTCCCTGAAAGGCTGCAACAAAAGCCAGGTCCCTATATCCTAGCATGCTTTGTCAGGCTTCATCCTCAATGGTGACAGTGCTATTAAGAAATTCTAGAAGTCAGTGCTGTCTCCCTGATTTCCCCTTCTCCGTGATGAGGGTAGACCTTGCCACAGCCAGCCAAGAGACTGTAGAGTCTTTTCACAGTTGTGTACTGCCTGACATTTCTGAAGAATTTACACACACACACACACACACACACACCCAAACTGAGTGGGAAAACACGAAATAATAACTGACATCTGGATAGCAGAATAAAGATACAGGTGCTAAATAAATGCTTGAATAATAAATGTTTAAAACACTTGATATATTTGATCTCATTTGAATCTCAAGATGGAAAAAAAAATACAGGGAAAAGAGGATTAGATATGGAACCTGGATTGAAGTCTCACTTCTGCCACTCCTTATTTATCTCTGTGACTTTGGGCAGCTAGGTGACTCAGTGGATAGAGCAGTATACTTGGAAGTGGAAGATTCATCTTCCTGAGTTCAGATGTGGTCTCAGATACATATTAACTGTTTGACCCTGGGCAAATCACTTAGCCCTGTTTGCCTCAGTTTTTTCATCTGTCAAATGAGCTGAGAAGGAAATGGCAAACCTCTCTAGTATATCTACCAAGAAAAACTAAAGTGGAATCACAAAGAGTTAGACACAACTAAAAACATTTTAACAACAACAACCTTGGTAAGTCATTGGATCACTTTGGGGGCCTCTATTTTTTCATCTATAAAATGAAGGGGTTGGATTAGGTGATCTCTAAGATCTCTTTCAGCTCTATAAATTATGATCCTATTAACCCTGTAAGTAGGAACTCGACATAAAATTATCCATTTTCAGAGGAGAAAACTGAACAAGAGGGTACTTGCCCAACACCATTTTAGGTACTGACCAACAAATACTCTTTCTGAAAGTTATTTCCTGCTCTAGGATTTTAGAATTACTATAGGCTATGATAATAGTGCTCCCAGCACTTAGCACAGTGTCTGACATATAGTAGGTATTTAATAAATGTTTATTGATTGATTGATCGCAAGTCTCTATAAGGTTGCTTGCTCAGAGTCACACAGGTAGCAAAGATCAGAGACTAGTTTTTTCCAATAGTTTTTTTCCCCACTTTTCTAACACATGCAAAGATAGTTTTCAAATTCACCTTTGCAAAATCTGGTGTTCCAATTTTTTCTCCTTCCTTCCTCCCTGCCCCCCCCCCCAAGACAGCAAGCAATCTGATATAGGTTAAACATGTACAATTCTTCTAAATATATTTCCATATTCATGGTGCTGCTCAAGAAAAATCAGATCAAAAGGGGAAAAAAAACACAAGAAAGAAAATAAAAACAAAACAATAGCAAAAAGGTGAAAATACTATCCTTTGATTCAGTCTCCATAGTTCAGAGGCTAGTTTTCCATTTGACCCTCCCTGAATATCTTTGAGAAGAGACTGGATGACCACTTGTCAGGGATGCTGTAGGGTAGGGTCTCATACCCCTTAGAGGTATGTTGTCTAATTCTGAGTTTCTTCAGCAAATACCCATCTCTCTGTCTCTCTTTGTCTCTCTTGTCTTCTCTGTTTCTTTCTCTCTCCCTTTGTCTCTCGCTCCCTATCCCTCTCCATCTCCCTTTCTTTCACCCTCTTTCTCCCCACCTCCTTCTTCCTCTCCCTTTCTCTCTTATCTCTCCCCCTGACCCAGTCTCTGTCTCTTTTGTGTGTGTGTGTGTGTGTGTGTGTGTGTGTGTGTGTGTGTGTGTGGCTGGCTGACTGGCTGGTTTTACAAGTTTCAATGTTGGAAAATTAAGCAGGAGTCTTGCCTCAGAACTCTAAAGTTCTGACATTATTCAACTTGACAGAATGGTTGTATTTGCTTTCTAATTCAATCAATATGTCACTCAATAGGATGCAGACAAAAGCCTCTTTTATCTGGGTCAAAGGGTACCAGTCAAACTTTGATCTTCTTGACTGCTATCCTAGATGTCATCTATTAACAAGGCCAGAGAGCCAAGCAACATCTTGGGGAAATACTCAATAACATTTTATGTTATTAAGTATACCCCTACATAAACTACTCTTATATGAAGTATAAATTTCAGCAGATTTACTTGTTTTGAAATCTTTGACTTCAATGTATATATTGATATAAGGTAGTAAATATAGAGATGAAAGAGACCTCACAGATTAACCAGTATTGCCAATGGTTTTTGTTCTTCAAACCTCTTTTAATAAGAAAAAAATTGAACTCTCAGGGTAATTTAATGCACTGCTCATTATTTATTTTTTTAAAAGGCATTATTTACTGTTTAAGCCACAATTAATGAATTTGTAAGGTGAACTCCTTGATTGTTACCATGAAATGAAGAAATTGAGTCTGAGAAAGGATATGGCATTAGTCACATAGCTAAAAATTGGAATAACTGAAATTTGAACTCAGATCAGTGATACCAACTTCAGCAAACATTTACAGTCTAGCATTTGTTTCAACTAACTTCCTACTTCCTCTTCTCTTAGTCCTTGGTTAAAGTTTGTTGCCTCATTGTGGTGTATTTACCAAGAATGTAGCTACGTAATGTGGTGGGTAGTACACTAGATCTGAAGTCAGGAAGACCTTAGCTAAAAATCAGTCTTAGCCACCAGGAGTAATATAAATGTGCCCTTACTCAGCATGCCTGCCTCACAGGGTTGTTGTGAGGCTCAAATGAGATAATAGATCTAAAACTCTGAAAGACATAAAGTATTGTATAAATATTAGCTGTTGCTCTTACCACTTCCTATAGTTTTGAAAAATTAATCCATTTATTTGCCAAGTCATCCTTCTCAATTTCTAAACACAGAACTTCACCTGAGACTGGAATTCCTCAGCCTTGACAAACCTTCTCTCTGTTCCCACTCCTTTTCTAACTCCAGCCTAACTTTCTCCTTGTCTCCAAATTCCTTACTCTGTACCTTCTTCCAGACTCTTCTCACTTCTCTGAGTTCACATTCTCTCCTGTCTACCTTAGGTGGAAGCTACCTGGCTGCAAGGCAGGATCCGGCAGGAGTTTGAGAAACTCCGAGAATTCTTGAGAGTAGAAGAGCGGGCAGCTCTGAATGCTGTGACTGAAGAGGCTGGGCAGAAACTGAGGCAGGTGGAAGAAAAAATGAAACAGTTGGCAGAAGAGACGGAGGCCTTGACTCATGAGATCGCAAGACTACAGATGGAGATGAAGGAAGATGATATCTCCTTTCTTATGGTAAGGGGCTCAGCCTTGAGGCTGGAAGGTGGAAAGAATTCTATGGGACTGGGTTAGGATGAACATGAAGTCTTTTGTATGAAGAGTGTCTAGGAGACTAGGAGCACTGGATGATCCCAATCCTCGGTGTCCCACTTTCAGTGCCAACCAGCAGATATTCTTGCTGAAAAAGTTCCCTGCTTCAGATTAGGCTTGCTTAATCTATTGACAAAATTGCCCCCACGAGTGTCTACATTTTCCAAAAGTTTTGCAATGAATCCGATATCCTTAGCACAACTTGTGTGTGCTTCTTCCCTCTCCTCCTCCCTTGTCATAGAAAAACTGGCAGCTCCTTTGGGTAATGTTTGATGCCAGGAACCAGAGAGATTTAACTGGAAGCATAAAAAGTTCTGTGAGGCTAGGAACCTTTTATACTCCATTCATATCTGGGTTCTATAGTCTAAACAGAGGTTTGGCTCAGCTGGGCAGAGTTCATAAAAGAATAGCAGAAATTAGCAGAAATTAAAAAAAAATAAAAATAAAAAAAGGTTATAGGAATTGAGTTTATTGGCAAAAAAGAATAGATAGAATATGACAGAGTGAATAAAGAACTGACCTTGGAGTCAGGGATACCTGATTTCAAGGCCTTCCTATGACATATACTAGTTGTGTAAACATTTTTTAAGCATTCAGTCATAGATTTTTATTGCTAAAGGGAGTTTCTCCACTACATTCCCCACAATGATGATGGCATAGGTCCAGATCCTCAAAATTCAAAGGACAGACCAGCTGGTTAGAAACCTATTTAAAAAAATAGGGGGAAGAAGATTAATGTTGAAAATTCATTTAAGGAAGATATAAAAACTCACTGAATATGAGGCAAAACTAGGTTGTTCGGAACATATAGTTTACAACAGAGGTATTAAGGATATGGCTGCTAAAATATAATTGGGGAATATTTCACAAAATAAATAAAAATACAATACAACATAAATAATGTTGTGGTTTTCTAAGTCAATATGTGGCAGATTTATGGTTTGCTTTTTTGAAAAGATTTTTAAAATTAGAATAAATATTAATCCACCTGAGATGATTTAAGTGTAGACTAGAACAGAAGCAGAGATGAAACAGATAATCACAACTCAAATTTCTATAGTACTTTCAAAGTCACAAAACACTTTCTTATATAAGAAAGATATGAAAAAAAAGAAAAATGTGGAAGCACAAATATTATTACTTCCATTCTTATGGGAAAAGAAATAAAGGCCCAAGAAAAGTCAAGCACCTTACTAAATTAAATGGCATTTCTTTGAGTCCATGTGAATGGAAAATTAAGGGAGTACTAGTGACTTCCACACATGACTCAATATAGCAGAGCCTTTTGTTCATTTGTCCAACTGGGTCACTGGCTGCTCAGTAAACCAATAAGTCTTGGCTGACTCCCTACCTGTAACTCCCATTTTCTTTTTCCTTAACTTCATCCTCTTTTCCTTGGCCCTCCTTTAATCCTTCCTTTTTCCTTCTGATCTTTCCCTCTCTTCCACCAAACTCAATCCAACTTCCTCCCTGCCCCATCTTCTGAATGCCCTACCAATCTGCCTATCCTATCTTGCCCTGAGCTACAAAACATTTGGTTTAGGAAGATTGGCATTCCAGAAGATGAGGACTGAGGAAGAAGGTAGTCCCAGGGAGGGAAGTGGGGGCTTTAATGCTTTCTGATAATGGTTGTAAATTTTTCAAATTTTTTATATTACTTATATGTGGACTTTAAAAAAATCACTTTAAGTCAATGTCTATTGTGTCAAACATTTTATAAACCACAACAAATTCAAGGTCCTGAGTTTGTTGGTTTGGGTTTGGGCTTTTATTGATTAGGTTGTTTTATGTGTATGACTTAATTTATAGTGAAAGAAATAATTTCATTTCTAGTCATTTCTAGCCATTTAATGAGACTTGTGAGAAAGGAAGTTCAGAATCTTGTCTAGAAATGCTTTAAAGTGTTAGTAATCACCTCAATTAACATTTTAAAGTTAACATAATTTGAATATGGAATGAAATTAGAATATAGAAATAGAATATTAGAACATAATAGATTTAGAATATTCTGTAGGCATGGAATTTTACTAGCTGACCTTGTCATTCAAGAGGTGGGAAATCTAGCCTGTGAGGCAGTCACCAAGAGAATTTGGCTTATACTTTTAAAAGGGCAATATTGGTCTGAAAGTCTGGAGCAACAGTATTGGAAAAGACCACAAGGTTCATTCCAATGGATTTGTGATGGAGAGAGTTATCTGCACTTGGAGAGAGGACTGTGGGAATTGAGTGTGGATCAAAACATAGTATTTTTACTTTTTTGTTGTTGTTTACTTGCTTTTTGTTTTCTTTCTCTTTTTTTCCTTTTTTATCTGATATTTTCTTATGCAGCATGATAAATATGGAAATATGTTTAACATATATTAGATGTTTAACTGTTTAACATATATTAGATTATTTGCCACCTAAGAGAAGGGAATTGGGGGAAAGGAGGGGAAAAAAAATTGGAGCGCAAGGTTTTGCAAGGATGAATGTTGAAAATTATCTATGCATATATTTTGAAAATAAAAAACTTTAAATAAAGAAAAAGAAAAGGCCATATGTTAGAGAGATACTACTCCCTTATATCTTTATTGTGCACATTTTTCTCCTTTTGAATTGTGTCTTCCCTCTTAATTTCTTCCTTATTTTCTCCTACCTGTGTTATGTTCTAGAATGGAGATGTTTGTCATATTTAATAAATAGGGTTGGTATTCTTCACTTTTCATTTTAAAAGTTGATGAAAGGAATGAACAGTTTGTAATTCAACTAAAATGTTCTATTTGCTATTCCCTGAACATGTTATTCCATCTCTTCCTGTCTCAGTGCTTTTCTTCAGCCCTGTTCTGCAGGCCTGAAATTTACCTCCTTCTCACTCCAGCCTCTTAGAATCCCTAACTTTCTTCAAGGAAAGAAGAAAAAATTAAGCATTTGTTTTTTTCTCTTATTTTTTAATTATTAATTTTATAATTATAACATTTTTTGACAGTACATATGTATAGGTAATTTTTTTACAGCATTATCCCTTGTATTCTCTTCTGTTCCGAATTTTCCCCTCCTTCCCTCAACCCCCTCCCCTAGATGGCAGGCATTCCCATACATATTAAATATCTTATAGTATATCCTAGATACAATATGTATGTGCAGAACTGAATTTTTGTTGTTGTTGTTGCTGTTGCAAAGGAAGAATTGGATTCAGAAGGTAAAAATAACCTGGGAAGAAAAACAAAAAATGCAAACAGTTTACACTCATTTCCCAGTGTTCCTTCTCTGGGTGTAGCTGATTCTGTCCATCATTGATCAATTGGAACTGGATTAGATCTTCTCTTTGTTGAAGATATTCACTTCCATCAGAATACACCCTCATACAGTATCATTGTTGAAGTGTATAATGATCTCCTAGTTCTGCTCATTTCACTCAGTATCAGTTGATGTAACTCTCCAAGCCTCTCTGTATTCCTCCTGCTGGTCATTTCTTACAGAACAATATTATTCCATAACATTCATATACCATAATTTACCCAACCAATTGATGGGTGTCCATTCATTTTCCAGTTTCTAGCCACTATGAAAAGGGCTGCCACAAACATTTTGTCACATACAGGTCCCTTTCCCCTCTTTAGTATTTCCTTGGGATGTAAGCCCAGTAGTAGCACTGCTGGGTCAAAGGGTATGCACAGTTTGGTAACTTTTTGGGCATAATTCCAGATTGCTCTCCAGAGTGGTTGGATTCTTTCACAACTCCACCAACAACGTATCAGTGTCCCAGTTGTCCCACATCCCCTCCAACATTCATCGTTATTTGTTTCTGTCATCTTAGCCAATCTGACAAGTGTGTAGTGGTATCTCAGAGTTGTCTTAATTTGCAAAATTAAGCATTTGTTAACCACGTACTATGTGTCAGGCACTATGCTAAGTGCTTTACAATTATCTCATTTTATTCTCACAGAAACCCTGGGAGGGTAAGTACCATCATTGTCCCCATTTTAGAGTGAAAGAAACTGAGACAGACCAAGATTAAGTGATTTGCCCAAAGTTACACAGTTAGTAAGTGTCTTGAGGATGGATTTGAACTAGGAGAGGGTCTTTCTGATTCCCGTCCCAATACTCTAACCACTGTACCACCCAACTGCTTCAAGGCCCAACTCATGTGCCACATCCTCCATGAAGCCTTTCCTGATTCTTCTTAATGGCTAGTTTCTATTCTATTCCCTTCCCCAAACTATTTTAGATTTTGTTGTTGCTATTGTTCAATTCATGTCTGACTTTTCATGTCCTCATTTGGGTTTTTCTTGGCAAAGATACTGGAATGATTTCCCATTTCTTTTTCTAGCTCATGTTACAGATGAAGAAACTAAGACAAACAGGGTTAGGTGGCTGGCCTAGGATCATAGGGCTAGTAAACATTTGAAACCAGATTTGAACTTTTTTATTTAGTTACTATATATATATTTTATATTCACTAATCTTGGTGCTTTTTGTTTCCTTCTAATATAATATAAATTCTTTGAGGGCAGAGGTGATTTTATTTTGCTTTGGCAGCCACAGTGCTTAGTACTTCGTAGGTATTTATAAATGTTGAATTTTATATTTTTTCCTTTAAAAATAAACAATTTCATACTGGCTCTTTGATTTAATTAGGCTCCTTGATTTTTTTTTCCCTTTTAATTATTGGTTTTTAATTAAAAAAAAAAAGTTCTCTACCTCTGATTTAAAATGACCTGTGATTTTAGTCTTTATGCATGACCTTCTTTGCACATATGACTGTATATATGAGTGAACAAGTCAGTTTAAGCTAAAAACCAAAAGGCTAACAACAAGTAATAGATCTATGACACCCTTACTTTCCAAGACTTGGAAACTGGGTGAAATTTTGGGGGGACCTCAGTAAGATTCATACCCATGTATCAGATACATATTGGCCTTTATTGAGTCTAGATGTTTATATTTTTACTGCGTGTTCTTTTTTTTCTTTCAGAAACACAAGAACCGTAAACGTAGGTAAGTTCCTAGAAGTAGCAGGGGAAGAACTTACTTATTAAGCACCTATTATGTTATGGGATTGATGTTGGCACTCCAAATGATGAGCCTGAAAAGAGCAATTTGCACAAAATTATGAGATTGATGTAGGCATAAAATGTTTGGGTTTGGTCACATGACAAATTCATAATGGCCTTTCTTTTGCCAAAAGTAAGTAAAGTGGGGTTTCCCAAGACTTCCACAGGGGTGGGACTGTAAAGTTGAGCTGATCACCATCAGTGCTTTTCCCTGATTGCCTCTGGGAGTATTATAATCTTATTAGTACTTCTAGCTTTCTTTGCCAATTTTCCCAGGACCTCCTATGTGTCAGACATGCTAAACACTTACAAACATTAATCATTTGTGATCCTCACAACAGCCCTATTCAGGAAACACTCAGGTCTTCAGGCCCTCTACCCTATCTAATGCAACCTTTAGTTGCCCTTCAGCTTCCTCATCTATGAAATGAGAGAATTGGAGAATTGGACACAATGACCTCTAATTTGATGGTGCTTTGGTCTCTGATCCTATAAAGCCCCTTCTCCCTCAGAGCCTGAGGGAGATTATAACTAGATTAAATGGTATTGAATTTAAATGCAGAGAGTTTCTATTTAGTAGCAATAGATTTATTCTATTTTTAATATACTCCAGAGGGCATAACTAGGACCAGTGGGTAAAAGTCATAGGTAGATAATATTGTCGTTCAATATAAGGAAAAGCTTTCAAATAATTTCAGCAGGGGATGGTCTGGCTTACCAGGTATTCTGTGCTGGCCCTTACGTGGACTAGTCCCTTAAGTTTGATAGTATAAAAGAATGAGACACTCAGAGGTCATTCAATGTTTAATAGATTTTTTTTTATCACAGTAGGATGTTGACATAGGATCTGAGCATCTCAGATCAGTTCAGCTGAGTGGAGCTCTCTTGCCTTAGCTGCCCATGGTAATCTCTCAGCAAAGCATTTGAGAGAGAGCCTAGAGCTTCTTGTAGCATAAAAATTTTCACAAAATAAACCCAATATGAGTTAGCAATATGGAAACCAAAAAGATAATGCAGGCTCAAGCTTCATTTAGAGAGGCCTAACATATGGGACAAAGGAGGTGATGATAATTCTCTTATCCTCCGCCCTCGTCAAATTACATGTGGAGTATAAGATTCAATCCTGAGCACCTTTTAGGTTAAACACTGACAAATTAAACAAATTGCTACTAGGGAAAGGCTACCAATAAGTTAAAGGATCTCAAGTCTATGCCATAGGAGGAATGGTTGAAGGAACTGGCAATTTTTAACCTGAAAAAGATGAATACTTAGGGAGACATGATAATTGTCTTCAGATATTGGAAGGGCAATTGCATTGAAGAGGAAATAGACATGTTTTGTCCCCAAGAACCAAGCAGAGCTGGAAGCTAGGGCTGAAGTGGCAAAGAGACAAAAGAGATGCTTTACGGGCTTAATATAAGGAAGAATCTGCCTGAGGACACTGAGGGAGTTTCCTCTCTCTGTTAGTGAGTAGTTTCAGTCAATTTGACTCAGTGACCTGTTTGGGATTTTCTTAGCAAAAATACTGGTTTGCCATTTCCTTCTCCAGCTCATTTTACAGATGGGGAAACTGAGGCAAACAGGGCTAAGTAACAGTAACACAGCTAGGAGGTATCTGAGGCTAGATAAGAGCTGAGGAAGATGCGTCTTCCTTACTCCAGGACACTGCCATCTAGCTGTCCCCTTCCCCACTGAAAGTCTTAGAAAAAATCTGGACTAATATACATTATAGGGAGATTTTTTTTTTTGTTTAGATTTAAAGTGTAAGTAGATAGACCCTGAAGGTCCCTTCTAGTTCTATGATTCTGATGCTTTAAAGGTGTCAGAGAAGCCCAAATAACAAGAGAAATAGAAGGAATCTCATTTCTTTCTTTTTACCCTCACTAGTGCCCTTGTCTCATTTACCCCTTATTTCCTTACCTAGGCATTCTTGCACAACTGAACCAGAGCCCATCCAACCAGGAATGCTTATTGATGTCAGCAAGTACCTGGATTCCTTGCAATACCGTGCCTGGAAAAAGATGCTGAGCAGTATTGAAGCTGGTGAGTGGGGAGGGTCTTTGGGCTCTCAAGCAGGGAGGGAAGGGGCAGGGGCAGGGGAAAAGGGAGAGGAAGTACATGATGAAAAACACATTGAAATAGAAGTCTACCTCTCAGATCTGCCTCTGCTCTTAACTAGTGGCTTTACATTGGGCAGGCTACTTCCCTAACTTTGAGCTTCAGTTTCTTCAACTATAAAATGAGAAAATTAGACTAGATGTCCTGAGGCTTCTTCCAAACTTCAACTTATATAGATTGCTAGTGAATACCATGACACACAAATGTGTACCCTGACCCCACTCTGCTTTGTTAGGTTGACAAACACTTTGATTCTGAGGTACATGTTTAGATTTCCTGGAGGGAAAGAGATAGAGAATGGAAATCCTCTAAAACAGGTTATTATGAAAATCCAGAAAACAGAACCTATGAAGGCAAGGGAAATGAAATGGGCATTATGCAGCAGAAAGCTGAGAGGATTCTCAATCATTACCTGCTGAATATTGTTGGCATGAGCTGAGCATGAATGAAATCTGTTGGTTTGAACCTCACACGATTTTGCTCTATCTGCTTGTGTGAGCTGCGGTTTCCATGAGGGCTCCCAGTCCACTCCTAATTCTAATCTTATTCCTCCCCCCAGTTCGGACTCAGCCACTGCTGCTGTGGCTCAGCTTTATTACATAGCTGCTGGTGAGCCCTGGGGACTCTGCCAGGTCTTCTCCTACCCAAAATATTGAAGCAGCTTCTTTGACAATGACCAACTAAAAGGTGCTAAGAGGAAAAAGGGGTGTGTGAGAGAAGCAGTGAACAATATAGGTTTCTAGAATAAAGAAGGGTCAAGGCAGGGGAAAACAGTTCTCCCCATCTCCCCTTCCTCATATCAGATCCTAAAAGAAGCCTGTAGCAGCAAATTTATCCTGATAAGATGTAAATGCCTTACATTACATTCTTGCTAGGGTTTATCTTAATGAATTTTGTCTGACATTTTAATCCATTGAGATGTTCTTGGTTGCTTGGTTGGCAGACCTATTTTTTGTTTTTCCTCTTTGTGTCTCAAGCTCCTAGTGTGGTACCTTGAATATAATGAGTACTTTTTGTATTAAATTAATATTAAGGATACTGATATTATTAATATTCATAATAATAATAATATTAGCAAGTGCTTTATGGATTAAAAGCTGGTTAAATGCTCTCTCTGGAAGCAGGAGATCCCCATTTTGCCTAGCCCCCTATTTGTCATCCACATGACCCCTACTTTTAAATCCACCTATACTTCTTCCTGTACCTTACTCTTCAGCTGGCTCCATTCTGACAAAGTATTGAAAGGTAGTGAACACTACCCTTTAAATCAAAACAACCCTCCCCCCTTCTTGTGGCTTTAACTTCCCCCCTTTGCTATTATTGAGCTGAAGTCTCTCCACTTAAGTTCTAGCAGCTAGATTCCAATGTATCTATCATCCCTACTCTCTCACAAATCTTCAGTCTAATTTCCAATCTTTGGCTGCTTCCTTAGTGCCTGGATCTATTCTCTCCTCAGGAAACCTTCATTGATTCATCCATCCCTGCTAGCTCTCCCCCTATATGTTATCTTTTCCCCTTTTCTGGCTCGCTTCCATGAATAGACCACCTAAAACAGGTACTACTACTTCCTGTCCCCTCACACTTTTCCTAAATACTGTTTGGCTCCAGACCTTTGTGTTCAATTGAAATTATCCTCTCTAAAGTTACCAGTGATCTCTTAATCACCAAATTGAATGGCTTTTTCTTTGTCCTCGTCCTTCTTGTCCTCTCTGCAGCCTTTGATTCTGCTGATCTCTTTCTTCTGCTTGCTACTCCCCTCTCTGTAGGTTTTCGGACACTGCTCTTTCCTGGTTCTCCTACCTGTCTGACCACTTCTTATTCTCCTTTGCTGGATCTTCATCCAGATCATGCCCCCTAACCGTGAGTGTTCCCCAAGGCTCTGACCTTTTTCCTTTTGCCTCTATACTGTTTCACTTGATGATTTCATCCTGTGGGTTCAATTATTTCTCTGAAGAATACTTTCAGACTTATTTGTCCAGCTCTAAGCACTCTGCTGAACTCCAGATTCATATATCTGTTTATTGAACATATTGAAGTAAATATTCCTTCGATTCCACGTGTCCCAAATTGAACTAATCATCTTTGTCTATTCCCGCTCTTTCTCCCACCTCTGTTCTAAACATCCCTATTACTATCAAGAGTACTACTGTCCTCCAAATCGCTCAGCCTCACAATTTAGTGTCATCCTTGAATCTTCTCTCTCTCTCTCATCCCCTCATAATTCAATCTTTTCTTTGTTGTTCTGTCATTTGCAGTCATGTCCAACTCTTTGTGATCCCATTTGGGGATTTTTTGGCATTTCCTTTCCCAGCTTATTTCACAGATGCGGCAAGCAGGGTAAAGTGACTCACCCAGAGTCCCAAAGTTAGTAAGTGTCTGAGGCAGGATTTGAACACAGGAAGAGGAGCCTTCCTGATTCCAGGCCCGGCACTCTAACCATAATGCCATCTAGCTGCCCCAAGTCAATTGTTAAGCCCTATAAATTCTTTCTTTGCCATATTTCTTGTATATGTCCATTTCTCTGCTCCAATACTCTTGCCACCCTGATATAGACTCCTCATCATCTCATACCTGGACTATTGTAACAAACTGCTGGTCTCTCTGCTCTACTTCTTCCCACTCCGGTACATTCTCCACGCAGCCACCAGAGTGATTTTCCTAAAGCATAGGTTCAATCATGTCCTTTCCCTCCTCAATAAACTCCAGTAGCTCCTTATTGCACCCAGGATGGAATGTAAAATCCTCTCTTTGACTCTGAAAACCCTTCATAAGTTGACCTCTTCCTACCTTTCAAGTCTTTGGACCTTATTTTTCTCCATCTTCTCTGTGGTCCAAGGACACTGGCCTTCTCATTCTTCTTACAAGAAACTCAGTCTCTCAACTGAATGCAACTGAATGTGGCTTTTCCACATGGCAGGAATGCCCTCCTGCCTCATCTCTGCCTAGATCCCCTGACTCCTCAAGTTCCAGCAAAAATCCCACCTTTATTAAGAAGCCTTTTCCTGCAATGCTAAATTCTCTCTGAAATGACCTCTACTTTACCCATATTTATCTGTGCAGACATAGCTGTTTGCATGTTGCCTCCTGTGAGCTACTTGAGGGCTGGAACTTTTTTACTTCTTTGTCCCCAGAGCTTCATGCAGTGCCTGGCACATAATGAGGACTTAATAAATGCTTGTTGTTGGCTTGCTCGATGCTGGGTGCGTGAAGACAAAGAATGAACCAATCCCTATTCTGGAGGAGCTTTTGTTCTAATGGGGGAGATAACAAGTACACATATACCCGCCTGATTCATCCTTTCCCCATTACTGGGAGGATTACCCACTAACTTTCCCCACAGTTGATTCAGTGACCCCCCTAACATCCCTCTACATTCAACTCACCTCTCCTAGAACACTGCTCTCCCCCCCAATCATCCAACCTCTGTCATCCCTAGTTTCCTGCATCCTTAGCCTTGAACCCTCTGTTTTTCCTCTCTTTCACCATGCTCTGCTTATCCCACATATCCAAGCTCAGAGTCTGCCTGGTGGGAAGTTTAACAAAGAGGTGCAGCTGGCACATATGGCAGCTAAGGCTTAACTTAAAGCCCACTCTAGCCTGGGATCTGTGAGTGAGCAAGAATGCCCGCCCATGCAAATGTAAGACTATCCACCAGATGGCAGCAACAGCAGCCTTTCATGGGAAAAAATTCTGAGATGCTCCATTCAGATCACCATTTTCAGGTAATAGACCCCTTAGTCAATCCGGTAAAGACTATGGATCTCTTCTTAGAATCGTGTTTTTAAATGCATCAAATAAAAAAATACACGGGATTACAAAGGAAACCAATTTTGTTGAAATTCACTCTTTTGAATACTTAAAAAAAAAGGCAGGATTACATGTATTTAATTGATTGTTATCTGGGGGAGATGGGAAAGGAGGGGAAAAAATTTGGAACATAAGGTTTTGCTGGGGTGAGTGTTGAAAACTATCTTTGCATGTATTTTGAAAAATAAAAAGCTTTTATTGTTTTAAAAAATAATAAAATCAAAGGATTCCTCTCCCTCCAAAAAATACATTAATCTGAATGATCAAGATTTTAGGGATCTTTGTGGAATAAGAGAATGTTAGAGCTAGAGATCATCTCATCCAATAGCTGAAGTACCAGGTGGGCTGACCTCCACAAAGTGGTTCTAATAGGCAGGCAGGAAATCAGCATTTATCAAACAATTACTATGTGCCAGGCACTGCACTGAATGCTGGGAATGAAAATACAAGTGAAAGAAAAGTAGTCCCTGCCCTCACAGAACTTATATTCTAGCAGAGGAAGATAACACAAAAGGGAAAGGGCACTTGCTCCAGGGAAATACTCCTGGCTAGAAGGCATAGTCCCCTACAGTATTTGTTGGCTTTCAGAGCAATATCTTTTTACCTATCCATCCATCTATCTGTCTGTCTCTCTATTTATCCATCTGTCTGTCTATCCATCTATATATATCTTTTCCTCCCAGTTCTTCTTATTCTCTGAATTTCAATACTGTGTGCTGTGTATAAAGACAGATGCACACACACACACACACACACACACACACACATTCTATCTATATATGCACCCAGACACATATATATTCATATATATACATATATCTCACTCTAAAGACCAACTCTATCTGTGTGTGTAATTTTGATATATAGTTGTTGCTAGAAGATGTGACCAATAATAAAGGATGACCTCCAGCTTCTGCTGCGGTCTTCTACAATCTCTAGCAGTGCCCACTAGAGTCAGCTTCTCATAGTACTTAGGGAGGAAGCAGGATGCCAGTTCTGCCAGTAGTAGGCAGACAATAAGTGAGGCAATAGTAACTGCTAACACTTAGCCCTTGACCCAGAAATCTTGACATGTCCTCTATATTTGGTGTACCTCAGGGAGTGTAGTTTCCTTCAATTCAGCTGAATTTAGTCACCTATTATATTCCAAGCACTGTGCAAGGCACTGGGGATAGAAAGAGAAATATTAAATCCTCTCTGTCCACAAGACACTCAATATTCTCTTTGGGAATAGCAACATAGATGGGGAACTTTGTATCCTACAAGTAAATACCATGTTTAGAAGGATTGCATATATTTAACCTATATCAGATTGCTTGCTCTCTTGGGTAAAGGGGAGATGACAGAGGGAGGGAAAAAAATTTTGGAACATAAAATCTTGCAAAAGTGAATGTTGAAAACTATCTTTACATGTATTTGGAAAAATAAAATACTATTGAGCAAAAAAAAATTAATATCAAAAAAATACATGTAAATACAAAGAAAGTAATGAAGAAAAAAATCTAAAGGCCTTGGAAGGAGGTAACCATTAGAATGAGCTAAAGGGTCCAAAAAGAGGAGGTAAAGGAGGAAAGCATTTCTGGGCATGCAATAGAGCCTATGCAAATACATAGTGGATGAAATGGAATATGTATGGGGAACAGCACACAAGTTCCAGTTTGGGGTGAAACTTGGAGTATACATTGAAAAGTAATATGAAATTAGTGTAGAAAGCTACATTGGAGCCAACTTGTTTGGGGCTTCAGTTTCTATAACAACCAGATCCCTACCTCAGGGGAAGGCATCTGCTGAAGGAAAGAACATGAGAAGGGCTTGTGGTGATTGTTCAGTCATTTCCAGCTCTTTGTGAGCCTGTGGAACCTCTGCCTGTGGAATTTTCTTGGCAAAAATACTGGAGTGGCTTGCCATTCCCTTCTCCAGGGTCATGTGGTATCTGAGACTATATTTGAATTCAGGTATTCCTAATTCTAGGCCAGCACTCTATCCACTAAGCCACCTAGCTGCCTCCCAAGAAAAATTTAGGTAACAGAATATAACCCAGTCAAGAAGCAACCCTCATTAAACCTAAGCTCCTTTGTATCATCCATGTCACTAATCTTTAGCTTCCTGTAAACTTTACCTACCAAGGTGCTTAGTCTCAATGCAGGGGGTATGGAATCTCTCTTCCCAAGGCCTGGCTATTATATGCCCTATTGCTCTAGCCCAAGAAGTACCCCTCCATTAGCCAGATTGTCTATACCACTGGGGACAGGTGGGCTATGGGATGCCTTTAGTAACAGCCTTGAAGTTGGAGCCTATTTTCAGACCTTTGAGGCTGCTTTCACAGGGCAGATTTGAGGTGGGACATACACCAGGAATCATAGATATAATCATAGAAAAGTACATTCTAATTCTAGGCTGTTTAGTCCAGCCTTGTTTTATAGCTAAAGAAACTGAGGCCCAGAGAAGTAAAATGGCTTTCCCAAAGTGATATAAGTATCAACAACTACTAGCTTCAAGTGCTAATCCAAATTCAGGTTCATTGTATTATGCTACCTGAGCATCCCAAAGTCATTTTTGATAACTTCTGGCAAACTTAGGCCATGTTACAGTTCCAAAGGATCAGGTTCCCTACCCATGAGTTTTCAGAGTTTCTAAGAGAGCAAAAAGATGGATAAAAGTAAATGGTATCCCTTATAAGGGGCAGCTAGGTGGCTCATTGGATGACTCATTATCCTGCTGTCAAGAGGACCTGAGCTAAAATCTAATCTTCAGAAACATACTGTCTGTATTAACCTGAGCTAGTCATTTAATTTTGTTGTCTCAGTTTCCTTATCTGTAAAATGAGCTGAAGAAGGAAATGGCAAACCACTCCAGCCTCTGCCAAGATAACAACCCAAATGGGGTCATAGAGAGTCAGAGAGAACTGATTAATTAAACCAAAGCTTCTTAAACTATGGTTTGCGGCTTCATATAACTGAATGTGGATTTCATAAAATTATGAAGTATTATTAGTAAATGTTTGATTTGTATACCTATATACCTAGGATCCCATAAAATTTCTCAGGTGAAAAGGGGTCACAAATGGAAAAAGTGTAAGAAGCCCTGAACTAAACAACAACAAATGCTTTCTAACCTTCCTCCCTCAGGTTTGACATATCAGGACCTCCTAGCAATAGAATGAAATCTTTCTCTGAGTTCCCAAACTGACCTATTAGCTTCAAGGCCTTGACCCTCTTTCCACTGGCTGTATCCCCCCAGAAATGGCCATTGATACCTCAGGGGCATCTTAGAGTTCAGTGAACCCTCCAGAGCCTGGACCTTGTATCAAACCACATTGAATGATGTGACAGTGTTCCTCAGTAATCAGGACCATAACTTGTAAAGGCAACATTTTAACTCTCCTTCAGTGACTACAAGAATCGTGAGGCAGGTCCAGCTCCTCTGGAGCTAACTTCTATTGTATCATAGACCCCGTGGCAGTCCAATAAAACCTATGGATCCCTTTCCAAAATAATGAATTTAAATGCATTAAATAAAATACACAGGAAAGCCAATTATGCTGAAAGTTATTCAAATATATTTTCAAAAAATATTTTAAAAACCAAGTTTGTAGATCCTGGGTTAAAAACTGTTGCAGAGCCTCTTAGGATAGGAACAATACTAGTTGTTGTAATGGTTGACTCTGTAATCCAAAGGGGGCTGACCAGGTATTTTCCACTTCCAAGAAATCCAGGAGAGCCTGCATGGTAATAGTTGTATGGCTTGCTTCAGACTAAGGCAGCTCCAGTTCAAACCCCGTCTCACATTAGCTGTGTGATTGCTTAAGTTCTTGCTGTCCAGGCAACTGTCTCCGACTGTAAGTTATAGAGAGGGTGCCAGTCTCCACTGGTAAAGAGGATTTCCTCATCAGGAGTGCCCTATGCCTGTGAAATGTGGGGAACACCATCAGAAGGGACCGAGGGGACAGAGATGAGCTGGGTGGAGAGGAATTTGTGCTGAAACCTCTCTTCTTCTCTCCTAGTGCCCTTCAGCTTTGACCCCAACACAGCCGCCGGCTGGCTCTCCGTCTCTGATGACCTCACCAGGGTCACCAACCACGGCTATCGGGTGCAAGTGGAGAACCCCGAGCGCTTCTCGTCCTCGCCCTGCTTGCTGGGCTCCCGCGCCTTCTCCCACGGCTCCCACACCTGGGAGGTGGATCTGGGCGGGCTGCTTAACTGGCGGGTGGGTGTAGCTCGGACTCGTCCTGAGTCTGGTGGGGACGGGCACTCGCACAGCTGTTACCATGATGCCCGCTCGGGCTTCTGGTACATCTGCCGCACCCGGGGAGTGGATGGGGACCACTGCGTGGCATCCGACCCTTCTGCTTCACCCCTGGGTCTGGCGTTGCCTCAGCGCCTGCGTGTAGAACTAGAATGTGAGGAAGGCGAGCTCTCTTTTTATGATGCTGAACGCCAATCCCACCTCTACACTTTCCATGGTCGCTTTGGGGAGGTGCGGCCCTATTTCTATATAGGAGGTACCCGGGCAGACTCTCCCCCTGAGCCCCTGCGCCTCTGTCCACTCCATATTCAGGTCAAGGAAGAGTTCTAATGCCAGGGACTTTGGAGTTAACTGGTGTCCCTCCTTCCCAGTCTTCCCATTGCCCTTTCCCTGGTATTCCTGTTCCTTCTCTATATTTATCCATACCTGCCACTGTCTTCTCCCCATTGTGGTAAAGGGGAATGAACACTGGTTTTAAGTCACAGGGCCTGTGTTCAAATCCCAGCTCCACTACTTAATATTTGTGTGACCTTGGGAAAGTGAATATCCCTCTCCTGGTCTTTTGTTCCTTCATTTTTATTTTATTTTATTTTTCAGAGACTAAGTCTCTCACTCAGGCTGCAAGTGTGATAGCCACATCAGGACCCACACCAAGGCTGATGGGTACAAAAACTTTAATGCTCCATTTTTCCAACCTGGATCGGTTTCCCCCTCTTTAAACAGCCTGGTTTCTCCCCCTCGTTCTCAGGGGCTTCCCATAGTGATGTTAGACAGCATAGTCATTTAGCAAAGCTCCATTGCTTAAGTGACTGACTTCTGGAGAGGATATAAAGCAGAGAGCAGCTAAGCTACAAGAAGCCCAAGTGCCTGATTTATGCTCAGCTGCTGCTGACTCAGCAGGCATGTTTTACCTGGCTCACCTTAAATGGCCTTCCATGCTTCTTCTCTGGTCCTTTTTTTTTTCTTAAATTAAAGTTTATTTCCACAAAGATTTGCCTCCTCTCCCTTTCCTCCTTTTCCCTTCCCCTAAGAAAAGTAAAATGCTTGTTAAAAACATGCACAGTCAAGCAAAGCAGATTCCCACAGTGGCCATGTGCCAAAAATAGGTCTGTTTTCACTCTTGAATCCATCACCTCTGTCAGGAGGTGAGTAGCACTTTTCATCATGAGTTCTCTCGCATTCTGGTTGGCTGTTGTGTTGACCTAATTGGACTGTTCCTTCTCATCCTCCCTTCCCCAGTACCTAAAGAAAGTTGCCACAGCCCAGTTCCCAGCCTCTCTCTGCACTTTCTCCTTGCTCATAACCTTAGCTTATCAATGAGCAGGGCCCAATACACAGCATAACACATTGCCCAAAACCGTGCCATAAAGAGAATTGTGGAAACATCACCCGTGTCTATATCAGAATGACATCCTGACTGTAGGGTATTATTCACCATAGGCTTAGAAGCAGACAAATCATAGAAATAACCAGCAGAATATCTTATGAGATAAAACCTACACAAATCTCTAATCTAAATTCTCTAAAATGGGTATAGGTGTTTTGTACACATTGATTAAAGCACCCCAAGGTACCATAAAGTGTAAATGCTGCATGTAAAGATAAAATTACTATATCATAGTTTGGACCTATGATACAATGAAAATAAATATTGGACATTTAATTACCCATGCTGCTTGTCACTTTGGAATTTGGGATAGCTATCTAAGGTAGATTCATCTTCCTGACTTGAGATGGGACCTCATACTTCCTAGCAATGTGACTCTGAGCAAGTTACTTAGACATGATTGCCTCAGTTTGCTCATCTGTAAAATGAACCGGAGAAGGAAATGCTAAACCCTTACAATATCTTTGTCAGATATGACTTAATAGCAAAATCTAGGGAAACCTGATCTAATGCTTTGTTTTTCCTTTCAGTAATTTCCCAGATGTATAGTTGTGAATCATGGAATAACTAGTCTTAGAAAAATTGAAGTTGATGTGCAGTCATAGAATAATGGGGAGGCACATGGTAGTTATAAGCAAGCTGCAACATATTTTTTAATTTTTGTTAAATAATAGCAAAAATATATGCAAAAATAGTTTTCAACATTCATCCTTGCAAAACCTTGTGTTCCAAATTTTTCTCCCTCCCTTTCCTCTACCCCTTCTCCTAGACAGCAGACAATCCAATATATATTAAACATGTGCAATTTTTCTATATATATTTCCACAATTATCATGGAGCACAAGAAAAATCAGATCAAAAGGGAAAATGAGAAAAGACAAAAAGTAGGCAAACAACAAAAATGGTGAAAATACTGTGTTGTGATCCTCATTCAATCCTGACAGTCCTTTTCTGGATGCAGATGACTCTCTCCAAGACAAGTCTATTGGAACTGGCCAGAATCACCTCATTGTTTAAAAAAAAAAAAAAAAGCCACATCCATTAGAATTGATCGTTGCATAATCATCTTGTTGTGTATAATGTTTTCTTGGTTCTTCTCATTTCACTTATTCAGCCATTCCCCAACTGATAGGCATCCACTCAATTTTCAGTACCTTACTACTACAGAAAAGAGCTGTTATAAACATTTTGCTGCAACACATTTTAAACAAAGAATTATGTGAGAAAAAAAATAAATCCAGAAATCTAGGTACAAGTGGTAGCTAGATCTCTAGTACAGAGCCCACAACCTTTCCTAAGTGCTGCAAGAACCACTTTAAATATGTAATTGTTAAATATTTAATAAAATAAATACAAAAATAATAAGAACATAGATAATACTACATTATAAAACTATGTCAATATGTTATCCACAGAAATCCTTCTATATGAATTAATAGCTCCTGATTTTATGTGAGTTTGACATCACTGCTCTTATACTATCAGTATAGGGCTATATTTCAAATATTTTATGAATGAAATAGGGTTTGGAGGCCTGTCCTGAGATCTAACCATCATGTAGCTCATAGTTCTATGGGGAAATGGCTTCTAAATTTTACAGTCATTTCAGGAAGATTCTTTGGGAGTAAAAAGAAAAAAAATTAGTATTTCATTTTTCCATGTAAAGCCATTCCTAACATTCACTTTTTAAAATTTTGAGTTCCAAATTCTCTTTCTTTCTCCATGCCCATTGAGAAAGAAATCTGTGTAATAGAGATTAGACATGTAGTCATGTAAAATATTTCCATAATAGTCATGTTACGACAGAAAACAGACTAAAACAAAAACCCAAACTCAAAAATAAAGTAAAAGTATATTTCAACCTATATTCAGATATTATCAGTTCTTTCTTTGGGTGTGAATAGTATTTTTCATCATAAGTCCTTCAGAGTTGTTTTGGATTATTGTATTGCTGGCAATAGCCAAGTCATTAATAGCTAATTATCTTACAAATTTGATGTTATTTTGTACACAGTATATTTCACTCTGCATAAGCTCATGAAAGTCTTTCCAGGTTTTTCTGAGAGCATCCTGCTCATCACTTCTTATAGCACAATAGTATTTCACCATAATCACATACCATAATTTGTTCAGCTACTCCCCAGTTAAAGAGCAATGCTCTCAATTTCTAATTTTCCCACAGAAAATAATTGCTACAAATATGTTTGTATACAATACATCTTTTTTTTGCTTTTAGTTTTTTTCTCTCTTTTGGGATACAAACCTAATAGTGGTATTGTTAGGTAATCGGATATGCATGCCTTTTATAGCCCTATATAGATAGGGTTCCAAATTGCTCTACATAATAACTGAATCAGTTTACAACTCCACTAGTAATGCATTAATGTCTCGTTTTCACCACATCCTTTCTACTATTTATCATTTTTTTTTCTGTTAGCTGTTCTATTATGTATGAGTTAGTACGTCAGAATTGTTTTAATTTGCATTTTTCTGAACTGAGTTAAAACATTTTTCATATGGCTATTGATTACTTTGATTACTTCATCTTCTGATCGTTTTTATCAATTGCAGAATAACTTAGAACAAACTATTTAAAGTAAGAGGCTGCCTGTATAAAGTTATAAACCAAGATGTTTTGAACAAATTAACAAATAATTTTTATTATACCTAACATTTTTATAACATAGTGCCAGGCACTATGCTAAATGCTATAAAATATCTCATTTGATCCTCACAACAACCTTGGGAGGTAGATACTACTATTATCCCCGTTTTACAAGTGAAGAAACCAAGGCAAACAGAAGTTAAGTCATTTGGCCAGCTAGTCACACAGCTAGTAAGCATCTGATGTTAGATTCAAATTCAGGTCTTCCCAACTCCAGACTTGGCACTCTATCCCCTACATCAACTAGTTGCTCATAGTATTTTTGAACACATTCAGAACCATAATTGTCCAATATTTTATATATATTTATATATATGTAATCTGAGGACTACAA
The DNA here is from genome assembly GCF_048593235.1 of Sminthopsis crassicaudata. Taxonomy (NCBI): domain Eukaryota; kingdom Metazoa; phylum Chordata; class Mammalia; order Dasyuromorphia; family Dasyuridae; genus Sminthopsis; species Sminthopsis crassicaudata. Next base: position 226,688,673 of record NC_133618.1, on the reverse strand, counting down.
TAGACCTACTGTAGGGCTTGCTTTAATGATCTATTTAGTTGATCTTCAGTCCTCCAAGACTATTCTGATGGAGAATATGCTCTGAAAGTTCTGTCAGAGAGAGGCAATGTAGCATTGTTGGAGTCAGGAAAACATGGTTTTCCTGCATTGCTTATTAGCTTGGTGATTGTGGGTGAAGCTCTTGTCCCTCAAGCCTTGGTTTTCTTATTAGTAAGATGGGGATAGTACTAGCACTGAGTTTATTGTGTGATTGGGATGATCAAATGAGAAAATACACGTAAAGTATTTGGCATATCTTAAAATTTAACAACAAATGTGAGCTATTATTATTCTTAGTCAGAAAGGATTCCAGTAGACCTCCACAGTTGGATGAGATGTCACTATCTGAGGACTAGCCTTGCTACATTCAAAAACCCTCATCATCCAGTTATTGCAGGGAAGAAGTTTTTGGTGCATGTAAATTATCAACAGTTCTCATTGTAGCAGAAGGGCTATAACCTGACCTGGTGGAGAGAGGATGAACACCAATGAATTCATAAGTGCATTAGTCTGGATTTATCAAGCACATGTTGGCAAAAAAAAAAAAATGCACTGCATCAGGAGGCAGGAACTGGGTTTAGAACTGCTTTTTATCACTAAATAATAACTGCTCTCTGTTCTATCGTTCTTCATAATTTACAAAACACTTTCTGAGCTGTTAATTATTCAGCAATTCTTCTGGAGGGCTTATTATGTGCAAAATACTGAGGACACAAAGAAGAAGCATCAACGGTCCCTGCTCTCAGGGAGATTACATTCTAATAGAGACAACATGTATATAAGTATATAAACAGATACAAACAAATACAACCTCAAGTAAATAGAAAGTGACCTTGCAATGGAAGGTGAGAAGGGCTGAGAAGTCTAAGGAAGAAATCCTGAAGAAGGTGGCATTTGGAAGCAGATGTGACAAGGGTGAGGCTGTTCAGGCAAAGAAAATGGATAAGACATAAAGTGTCATGTGTATCAACCAGTCAATTAATATTTTTACTGATGAAGGGGACTCTGAAACTCCCTCTGAAATTCCTTCAAGGAGAAAGTCTCCTTGAATTCTGGCCTCTGTAAAAGACCCTGCCCAAGGGAAGCAGGACAAACAGCTTCATTCTGTTATGTAGGTGGGGCTAGTAGATTCCAGAGCTGGAGATTCCAAACTATTGAATTGGAGATTAGTATAGATATACTCATTCCAAGATTCCCTATTCTGAATCCAGCTCAGACTGCACCCAGCCCCCATTAAGAGCAACCCCCAGCTTGTAGGCAAAGCTTCAATTATAAAATGAGCCACCTTGGGGCTCAGTCCTTGCAGAGGACTTAACATGCCATGCCATGCTCCCCTTTACATAGCAGTAACCCTATGCCTGCTGAAATGATATTCTCTTTCAGTGTTATCCCCTCTTTATCTCTTCCTCCCCTATTTCCCTAACAAGACTTTATACCTCTCTGTTGGGATTTCTTTGCTAGAAACTTTACTTCTCTGTCAGGACCTTGCCACCAAGGAATTCAGTCTTTCTATTCATGCATAGCAAAGTCTGACTTCTCAATGCCAATAATAAACTTCTTATCAGTCTACCTTTTCTGATTCATAAATTCCTTTTGAAGGACCTCTGTTCCACTAGAAGGGGTTACCACAACTCCCTGCCCTATACCAAATCCTAGGGGAATCTAGGGGAGCCAAACCTTTTCATTTGGTTCCCTGAACCCTGAACCTGACACTAACCTTATTATTTAACTCCCTGACCACCAGGAACCCTAACCTCATCAATACCACCTACTGTGTGTCAGGCACTGTACTAAGCAATGGGAATACAAAGAGAAGCAAAAGATAATCTATGAACTTAAGGAATTTATAATCTAAAAGGAGAGAAACAATGCAAATAATTATGTGCAAATAAGATCTATACAGGAGAAATTGAAGATAATGTGTAAAGACTGAAAATGTGGGAAGGAATCAAGTTACAAAGAACTTTAAATGCTAAATAGAATGTATATTTCATAGATTTATGTTTGATCCTAAAAGTAATAGGGAGCTACTATAATTTATTGAGCAGTGGGGTAGCATGGTGAGACATACTATGCTTTAGGAAAATTTGACATCTGTGCAGAGGTAGAGCAGAGAGAAATGAAGCAGGGAGACCACCCAGGAGTCTATTTCAACCATGCAAGCAGGAGGTGATGAATTCCTAAACTTATAACAAGACAGAAAAAACCATATCCAAGAGAAGAAAGTGACACAATTTTGGTCTATTGGATAGGTAACAGAAATGAAATTCAAAAAGGTCGTCCACACTCAAACCCACGTCCTGGCTAGAAGTCTTTTTCTCTTCCATTGTGCTACACCACATTCTCAACCTTTTGTAAGACCTTAAACAAATCACTTACCTCTCTGTTTCTTTATTTGCAAAACCAGAGGTTTGGATGAGTTGGAAATAGCCTGGCGCAGTAGAAAGAATACTGACTGTGAAGTCACAGAGACCTTAATTCAAATTCTTCTTCTAGCTTGAAGAGTACAATAAGCCAGGCATCTTGTACAAAAGGATAAATTATATGAGGAATAAAGACAAAGAAAGGACTAAGAGGGCGAATGGTAGAAAGCTGCCTAGGATGCAATGTGAACCAAGAACATTGTTTGATGTGACCTTTTACAAATGTGCATGGTTATGTTATGGAACAAATAACCTAATGAGATCATAGAATCATCTGAGTATGTGAGTAAATGTGCATATTTTAGTTTCATAAAATTCTGCTCGCTGATATTATATATTTTGTGATAAATCAGATTGCCTTTATAACAGCAAAGACTCCAGTGGACAATAGTCCTGGGCAAAGCCCCGACAAATTTCAAACCTTGCCTGGAGTGCACATTTGTGCTTGTCCTATTGATTGGCAGAACTCAGATGCAATCCAGACAATAAATCAATCAAAAATCAAAAAGAATTTATTAACCACCTTTTTTGTGCCAGGAACTGTGCAAAAGCTGAGGATATAAAGAAAGACCAAAAAAATAAATAAATAAAAATAAAACCTTGCTGACAAGGAGGTCACAGTCTCACATCCATAAAATAAATCTGAAATCTGAAACATATAACATATAATATAAAATAAATCTGAAATATATAACAAAATATAACATTGACACATAGCAGGGCACTGGTGATTTGTCAGAATTGTTGAGACTGAAGATGAGATCAAATAGGTAGTTTCTTTGTCCAATGGAAATAGTAGCTTAGACTGTAGCAGGCGAGATTTCAGTAGGTTAAAGGTTGGAAGGTCAACAGGTTAACAAAAGCATTGGATCATTTTCTTCCCTAAATGTCATCCAAAAGAAATGAATTCCTAGGGACTCAAGGGAGGGACTTGTTAGCTTGGAGAGGAGGATTAGAGGGAGGCTTCAGGCATAATTAGGCTGGCTCCTTTCCCTTTACTGTAGGATCTCCGTATCTGGAGCTGCTGCTGGGGGGGAATGCATTTAGATTAAAAGCTGATGTCATCTGACACACAGAAGGTCTCCTGATCTGCCTGCTGTTTATTCTGGTTTGTTTGTGGGTGGGTCTTTTCTGCCAGGGAAGAATTTACTGCAGGGATGAAGATGAGAGGGCTTGGTTTCTATGGTTACTGGGATGGTGAGGATTTGCATAATCCTCTCCATCCAAAAAGCAGTTTAGGAACAATATGAAGTGGAAAAGGATAGAGCAGGAGCTATTGGAAAGGCCAAGAACACAGGAAACAGTTATGGGAGTGGTTGGATTCTTAACCCTCATTCCTATAGCTCCACACATCTGATGAATCCCCTTTGACTCTTCATTCTGGGACCTTGCCTAACCCGCTGCCTTAGTCAATCGTTGCCAAATGTGGCCAATTCTGTTGTTTCCATGATCTCTCTCCCTTAGCCTTCTTCTCTCTATTCCTGAGGCTTACACCTGTGTTCTTTTTCCTTTTTTTAATCTATTATTTATTTATGTTTAACAATATTTTTATTTTGATTTTCTAATTTTCTCCCTCCTTCCAATTCCTCACCTCCCCACTGAGAAGGCAATATGATATCAGTTATACATGTGAAAGCATGCAAAATATGTTTTAACATTAATCATGTTGCAAAAAAAAAAAAAGAAAAAGAAAGTGAGAAAATTATACTTATAATTATCCTTATTATCTCTCTGGAGGTAGTTAGGATTTTTCATCCCATCACCCAAGTTTTGACCCTCATTACCTCTCACCTAAATTATTGCAGTCACTTCCAAATTGGTTTCTTGGCTTCAAATCTCTACTGACTCCAATCTAGCCTCTACACCTGCCAAAATATTCTTCCTAAAGCCAAGATTGGGCTGTGATACATCCCTGGTGCTCCTTCCTCTCAAACATTTCTTCACTGACATCCTTTATGTTGTCTTGTTTAAATTATCTGGTTCCCTGTTCCCTCTATTTAACTCAATTCAATTTAGCTATCATGTATTAAGGATCCAGTGATTAAGGCTAACATAAAAGCAAACAAAAATGATCAATTATTTTTTAAAGTATTACCCCCATCCAAAGTATTTGCTAGGTACGAAAGCAAAACAAATCCTGGCATCAAGGAATATATTCTACTGGATTTATTTAATAAAAGAAACAACAACAAAAAAATAAATTGTTCAGTCTAGTATTTACAACCCTCTGCAATATTGTTTCAATCTACCTTTCCAGCCTCAACATACACCACTTTTCATGAACTGGACATTCCTCTGCTCCTCATCCCAGTCTCTCAGAATCCCAATTTTATTTCAAGGCCCAGTTCAGATGATACTTCCTCCAAGAAATTGTCCCAGATATCCTCCTAAATTGTTTTTCTCTTTCCCTTTTTAAATGACCTTGGATTTATGTAGCCATATCTTGTGATCCACCCAATTTCAGGCACCTTCACTTCACCTTCCTGGAGTCTCTCTTCAATAAACATCTGCTGCTATACATTCTGAGGTTGGTTTGCCCCACAAAATATATTTGGGGGGAAAAATGTCCTTGTATATAGATGTAGGCCTTGCATTTATTTATCTTGGTACATGTATGTACATACGTATCAAAGGGGTATACATACACATACACACATACACACACACACACAGACATGTACACATACACACACACATACACAGACACCATAGAATGTAAGCATCTGTATGGTAAGGACTGATTTCTTTTTTATTATTGAAACTCCAGTCAGTGTCATGATCAGTCATGATTTCACAAGAGTGATAAAACATTCTTCCTATCCTCAACATAACTAATACATTGATTTGCTTTGCTTGATTATATTACTTGTTGTAGAGGGTAAGGTTTATTGCTAGAAAAGGTAGGGGGAGTTGATATGTATTGCAATGGAGGAGAAGAAAAGAAAGAAAAAAGGATTAGTGAAAATTTTTAAAATACACAGAAGGGGATTCAGAAGGGGACATAGGTAAGTGGGGCAGTTTTATTACCATTGTGTTAAATACGTTTCAAAAAATTTTTATGATAGTTCATAATTTCATACAGAATCTTGTCTGTGCATTGAAACATTTATGTTTGTCATTTATTGAGTTAATAGTAAGAAAAATTATTGTTTTAGGTTCTATTCTGGCAACTTTGTAGTTTCCTGTCTTCTTTTCCTTAAAAAAAGTTTTACTGATAGCTTTTTTGAGTTCATGTATTACTACTCACTAAGCTATCTTTCCATTTCTTCCACTCAAAGTAGAAAACCTTAATTTCAACAAAGATATCTAAGAGAGCAAAACAAAGCAACACACTAGTCATATTTGAAAATACAAAACTCATCCTCCATTTCTGATCAAATATCTCTCTCTGAAATGGTGGAAACTACATTTTATCATGAGTCATTTCAAGTTACCACTGATCACAGTTCTGAGCTCTATCAAAGTTGTTTTTCTTCATATTGTCACAATCTCATAAATTGCTATCCTGGTTCATTTATCCCTTTCATTTAACTTTGCATCATCCCTTATATTTCATGTATCATTTCATTTCCCCATCACTCCCTGAATCCATCATATTCATAATTTCTTAAAGCGCAATAATCTTCCATTACATTTATATACCACAATTTTTTTGGCTATTCCTAAATTGATGGACACCTACTTTGTTTCTAACACTTTCTACTATTAAAATGCTACTATAAATATTCTTGTACCTATGGTCTATTGTCTTTATCCTTGACCTCCCTTGTGAGTATATGCATGTGTGTATGTGTGTGTGTGTGTATCTGTGTGTAAAAAATCATTGTATTATTAGGAAGCTAGGTGGCACAGTGCATAGAGTGCTGAGACCCTGGGCAAGTCACTTGACCTTGCTTGCCTCAGTTTTCTCATCTGTAAAATGAGGTAGAGAAGGAAATGACAAGCCACTCCAATATCTTTGCCAAGAAATCCCCAAATAAGGTCATGAAGAATCAGACACAAATGAAACAACTGAACAACAACATTACTAGAGGGGTCAAAAATAGGGGTTATGAAAGGAACCAGTGGTCCAAAAAAACTAAAAAGACCAAGAAGAGAGGAATATCATAAGACTCCATGGCATGATAGAACTTTTGCATCGCGCGCACACACACACACACACACACACACACGTCATTGTATTATTAAGTCAAAGGTACAGCTTAGTGATTTGGGATATCATTCCTTTTTTTTTTTCCCCTGAGGCAATTGGGGTTAAGTGACTTGCCCAGGGTCACACAGCCAGGACATGTTAAGTGTCTGAGATCAGATTTGAACTCAGGTCCTCCTGACTTTTCATTTCCAGGGTTGATGAGCTTACTGCTTTAGAGACAATTTTTAGGTTATCCAGTCCTTCTCTAGGGTCTCCAGAACTGTTTCCTGGTTCTAATTCAAAATTAGTCTCCTTATACTCCTCTATGGTTACTGACTCAAAAGTTCTATCCTGCCATGGATTCCTCTGAAGTTCTTCTTTTCTTGGTCTTTTATGTTTTATTGGGCCACTGGCTTCTCTAGCAAGTCCCTATTTTTGACCCTTATGGTGGTGATCCCAATTTTCAATCCTTCCCTAGCAGATGGGCGTCTAGGCTACAAGTTCACTCCTTTTCTAAATGCCTCAGGAAAATCTACAATCTTTATAAAGTAACTTTTGATAAAGCACATTACTAAATCCCCCTCCAGTTTTCTTACATCTTTCTTACAATCTAAATCTGTGATTCTGAAACCTTTTATATTTTATGGAACCAATTGTCCTTCCTGCCAACTAGAATGTCTTTATGGAAACTTTATTCTCTCATTTGTTAGTATGTGGCTCAGTAGTTCATCTAACAGTTCCCCTTAAGTTATTCTAAACTAAACATATAAACACACACATGCATACATACATATGTGCATCTAACACCCCAATTATTATAAATATAAATAAATATATATATTTGCGTAACATCCTAAGGGCTGACTTATCCAACCAAAGTTGCCATACATTTGAAGCCTGTGTATTAACTCTTAATTCTAATTGCCCCATATCCTCTTATAAAAGGGAACATTATGGACAGAATTGTTTTTCTTTTTAAAAAGAAAATAAGAACAATTTTATTAATACTTTTTGGATCACAATTACTTCTCAATGAAGTAATCACTATAATATCTGCACATATATCTGTACAACCCTATAACAAATATGTAGATTCAAACAATACCACAAAACACATCAATCCTGCATGAAAATATATTCCTCAAAACTTACATAAACTGATGTTAAGTGAAATGAGCAGAACCAGGAGATCATTATACGTGGCAACAAGAAGACTATAATGATGATCAATTCTGATGGATTTGGCTCTCTTCAACACTGAGATGATTTAAACTAGTTCCAATTGATCAGTAATGAACAGAACCAGCTACATCCAACAAAAGAACACTGGGAAATGAGTGTGGAGCACAACAAAGCATTTTCACTCTTCCCGTTATTGTTTGCTTGCATTTTTTTTTTTGCCTTCTTTCTAAATCCAATTTTTCTTGTGCAGCAAGATAACTGTATAAATATGTATACATATATTGTATTTAACATATACTTTAACATATTTAACATATATGGGATTACCTGCCATCTAAGGGAGGGGAGGGGTGGAAGGAAGGAGGGGAAAATTGGGAACAGAAGTTTTTGCAAGGGTCAGTTTTGAAAAATTACCCATGCATGTCAATAAAAAGCTATAATAAAAAATAATTAATTGCATAATCCTCTACCCCCCCCAAAAATAGAAAATATTTTCCTCATTCTTCACCTCTAATCTAACACCTCAGTATGGATGGTTTCACCATTAGTTTCTGAAGATAGAATTTGTTACTGCATTGAACAGAGTGCTTAAGATCTTCAATGTTATTTTCCTTTATGTCATCAAGCTCATCACATAAATTGCTCTCTTGATTCCTTACTTCACTTTGCATTAGTTATTCCTTCCACATCATAGGAATTAGATCATTCTAAATCTGTGATTTAAAAATCTGTATAAAAAATTTTGGCCTTCCCTTCAAATCATAGAAGTCTGAATTAATATGGTATTAAAAGATAAAATATGTTGACATTATATAATACCATACATATATTTTATGCATTTTTGAGTTGCTAAACATTTTTCTGTGTCATTTGTAGGGTTTTGTACATTGTCTGCAGCTTCCACAAAACTATCCCAAAATCACTATGTAATTTCTTATGCTGACTGACCATAATGTAGAAGTGACAACTGTAGTTTGTACAAATCTTCCGAAGTTTATCTGAAATTTTTTTTGTCACAATTAATTACATGCCACTTTGTTGCCAGCTCTTCAATACTTTAAAAATTGCTGTTATAAATATTTTTACATATGGGCACACCTGGTTTTATTGTGCTTTGCTTTATTGAACTTCACAAACTATTCCCTGTAGAGGGCCACAGACAGTGGGGGAATTCTCAGTGAGGCATAAGACCCTTCAGCCCTGAGGGAACCTGCTGACAATGTCTATTTCAGCTCTCATCTTCCCTGAGAAGTCAGGGGGGATGTGATAACCTGTGTTCTACCTGAAGCAGAGATACTTGCAGTAAAGAGGCATTGACATAATAATAGCAAGCTGCTTATAGTTAGTACATGTTCAGTGTGGTGATGTAATTGCACTAAGGTATTCAAGGTGAGAGAACTTGGTATTTGACCATCCACATGAGTCCCTGTTCTCTAAGACCAGGACTCAAGCTGTTATCGAGATCCTCCAGAGAACTACTCTGGACACAACATTTGGCGCCCCAACGTGGGGCCCTAGAAAGTACACTACAATTCCCAAAGGGCCATCAAACTGTGCACACCCTTTGATCCAGTAGTGACTCTACTGGGTCTGTATCCCAAAGAGATCATAAAAAAGGGAAAAGATCCCACATGTGCAAAAGTGTTGGTGGCAGCCTTTTTGTAGTGGCCAGAAACTGGAAACTGAGTGGATGCCCATCAGTTGGAGAATGGAAATTTTGGTATATGGATGTAAGAAATGATCATAGGATAGTTTCAGAAAAGCTTGGAGAGATTTACATAACTGGTGCTAAATGAAGAGGGTGGGACCAAGAGAACATTGTACACAGCAACAAGATTACATGATGATCAACTGTGATGGACCGGTTCTTTTCAACAATGAGGTGATTCCGGCAATTCCAACAGACGTGAGGGAGAGGGCATTGCATCCAGAGAGAGGATGGTGAATACTGAATGTGGACCACAGCATAGTCTTCTCACCCTTATTGTTGTTGTTTGCTTCCTTGTTTTTTTCTTTCTCATTTTTTTCCTTTCTGATATGATTTCTCTTGTGCAGCATGATATATACAGAAGAACTGCACATGTTTAACTTATATTGATTGCTTGCTGTCTAGGAGAGGGGGAAAGTGGGGAGGAAAGGAGAAAAATGTAGAACACAAGGTTTTTCAAGGCTAAATGTTGAAACTATTTTTGCCCGTATTTTGAAAAATAAAAAATGATTGAACATCACAGATTTTGCATTTTTTTACAAATTAGAGATCTGTGACAAGCCTATGTCAAACAAGTCTCTAGGCACCATTTTCTCAACAGCATGTGCTCCATTATGTCTCCTATCGCACTTTTATAACTCTCAAAATATTCCAAACATTTCCATCTCCACTATTATTATATTTGTCGTGATGATCTATAATCAGGGATCTTTGCTGTTACTACTATAATTGTTCTGGAGTCCTATAAAACACACCCATATACAACTGTTGATTTAATTGATATGCGTTGCCTGTGTCTGACTGTCCCAGAAAACTGGGACAAACAGGAGCCAGCAGCTAACAAGGGTCTGAGGCCAGATTTGAACTCCGGAAGATGAGTCAGCCTGACTCTAGATCTAACACTGTGTCACTCTGGCGCCCCCTAGCGGCCCCTGGGAACATAGCGCTTAAATGAATTGGGGACTACAGGAACTATGCAGGGCCCTGAGGAAGAATCCTGAGGCTGGGGAATGAGGTTCTCCTCAAAAGCCTCGGTGCTAAGGGACGTTATTTAAAAACAAACCAAAAACCCCTACTTTATTGACATCACTTGTATACCCGAAGGCAAACAGGCGTCAAGATGAAAGTTGATCCAGGACCCTCAGAGCCACGTGACTCGAGCCGCCGTTTAGCCCCACCAAACTACAAGCATTCTCTGGGCGTCCACAGGCTCCGTCTTCCCAGCCTCTCGTCCCCGGCGGAACGGAATGAAAACTGGCCCCACAGAAAGAACGCCGGCTCAGGAGTGGCCGCCTCCCGTGCGTCCCCCAGGAGTTACCGCGGCCACTCCCGCAACCCGGGAGGCTCTGGCTCCTCCGTGAAGGGGCGGGTCCGGCCTGCTCTAGGCCTGTGGTCAGGGGCCTGTTCCTTCCTCGTTTTGTCTTTTATCCCCAGCAGTTAGCAGGACGGCGGGCACCTGGGGAACACTTAATAAAGGACCCACTGAGGCTGGAATTACTAGGCCCCAGTTCAAAACCGGCTTCAGACACGTAAATGGGTTACGGTGGGCAGGTCGCTGACCCCTGTGGGCGCCATTTTGTTTTCTGTTAGCTCTTCCTCTGTACACAGGCGCGGGCGCACTAGTAAGGAGGAGCCGCTAGGTGGCGCAGTGGGTAGAGCACCAGCCCTGAAGTCAGGAGGACCCAAGTTCAAATCTGGTCTCAGACACTTCACACTTCCAAACAAAAAACAAGCATCTATTAAGCAGTTTGGGAGTAGGATTGCTTCATTCATTGTATCTGTGTTACCCTGACCTTCTAATCTTTCGGATTACTCATCTGTCTCACCTGTGACTGCAAGAAACTGCAGCAAACCCCATTAAATCATACCCCAGTACAACTGTCTCAGCAGAGAAGGGAGAAGGTAATCAACCGGCTTCAAACCTGTCCGTGAGGAGGGGGTGTCTACCCCAAACACACGACACTCCCCTCCCGCCCCAGAAGGAGGAGAGCCGCTCATTCCAGCGTCTGTGACTAACGCAGAGCCCAGAGCTCGGACGACGTCAGAGATGCCAGGGGCGCGCTACGTCCCAGACCACCGCCAGGCACCTTGTTTCGGACTTCTGGGACTGTGGAAGAAAGGATGAGGCTGGCAGCCTCGCTTAAATCCCATTCACCTGCGAGTGAAGACATCGCCCATGATTCACTGATCCTCTTCAAAAACAAATGACCGCGACCTAGCACAGCGCCGGTCACCCGGTGGCTGACCGATGCATGGAGGGCCGACTCTCAGTGCCGGATGGGGACCCAGCGTTCTTTACAGGGATAAAGAATGTATCCAGTTCACCATCTGAGCTGAGACTTAAAGGAAGCGAGGGGGTAGAGAAAAGGAAGGATAATCAGACAAGAAACCGCAAGACCAGAATTACTGTATCACAGTGTGCAAGGCAGCAAGGAATAAGAAGACTGAAAAGGTTGATAAGAGGCCAAGTTATGAGAGACCCTTTTGAGGTTAAGTGACTTGCCAAGGGACTGGATTTGAACTCCGGTCCTCCTGACTTCAGGGCCGGTTCTCGATCACTGAGCCATCTAGCTGCCCCAAAGCAGAGGAATTTTTTTGGGTTCTGAAGGCCATAAGGAGCCCCCAGCATTAAGATGGGTAACAGTCAGCCACTCACCTTCAGAGGAACAATCTGACAATTGAATAAAAGGACTGGAGTGGGAAGAGATTTGAGTGAAAAAGACAGCAGTTAGATATTAAAATGCCATCTGGGTCCTGAATCTGTAATTTTACAAATAAAGCGACTGGGGCCCCAAAATAAGAATTCAGACCCAAATTTACGCAGACAATAGGGAGCAACTCTAGGTTTCAGACATAGGTCCTCTGGTTCTAAATGCAGCCCTCATTCCACTCCGTCACCATGTGAATGAGATCACTGTTACAGTGAAGCACCAAAATGTAAATTTCCCTTCATTAGCCTCAGCCCACCTTCCAGACTGTTGATATTTTTTTAGTCCCAATTCTGTCATCCACCTTATTAGCTATTCTTCCCAGCTCTGTGTCATCGGCAAATTGGATGAGTCTGTCATCTGTGTGCCTTCATCCAATGCTCTCCTTCTTGTCTTACTTCACTCACTTTCTGGTTTCTCTCACTGTTTCTTGACTTATACCCTGCTGTCACTTACCTGGGTATACTTGTCTTTCACCTAAATATACTTGTCTTTTCACCTGGATATACCTTGTCTTTCCTGCCCATCCATCTCCTGGCATCCTCCTGTTAGGAGTCCTCATTTATGTGGAAGGAGTCCCATATGCATGTATATCTGAGAGGGGGCTGATGATTACAGCATCTTCAATCAGCTAATTTAATTTTCCAAATCACTCAAATTAAGAAAGGAAGTCCTAGAAATTATATAGTTTTAAATTATAAATTTCAATTATATAATTTTAAGTTTTTTAATTTTATTTTGTATAAGAAACATGACAGAGCTTTACACACATGAACTCACTGGTCTTCAAAATTAGGTAATATTTGTAAAATGCTTAGCACAGGGTCTGACTAATAATTTAATAAATGCTTATCCCTTCTCCCTTCCTTATCTTACCTTCTCGAAGGGGAAAAAAAGGCCAAAGTAGAATTTTGTAGAAGGGAAAAACAAATTTCATATATATATATATATATATATATATATATATATATATATATATATATATACAGAGAGAGAGAAAGACAGAGAGAGAGAGAGACAGAGACAGAGACAGAGACAGAGAGAGACAGAGATAGAGTAGACGGAAGGCAATCTTAGAGGGGAAGTTTTAGCAGATGGAGGGCATGGGGGAAGGGAGCAAAGGGACCCTAATAAGGCTTCTTGCAAAAGGTGAGTTTTAAGCTCAGTCTTGCTGGAAGCCAGGGAAACAAGAGAACGAAGTTAGAGGTCAGAGCTTTGCAGGCATGGAGAACTGACTATGAAAGAGCTGGAAACAAAAATGGAATGTTATGTTGAAGGTATGGAAAATAGGCCAGTGTAAGAAGACAAAAGAGGTAGGAATGGGCTAGATTATGAAGAATTTTAAGTGCCAAATCTTCTATTTGATCTTCAGCATACTACTATGAATTCAAAGGACAGATATTATTCTCATCATTTTACTGAGGCACACAGAAGTGAAGTGACTTGCTTGAGATCATTCAGCTAGTCAGGATCAGAAGAAGACTTATTGCCTCCAGGCTCCAAACTTTCCCCATACTTTTCAGTCTACATTACCCTATGTCATACAAAGAAGGGAACTGCTGGAAGAGAAAAGGATCAGACTGGACCAAAAAGCCTATGGGAATCTACAGGGTTCAGGCATAACAATGGGGTCCAAAAATATTAAAGCAAATAGATAAAAATCTGGCACTAGAGCAATGAAGTTTCTTTCTCTGTAAAATGAAGGAACTAGATTAAATGAGAGCTAAGATTCCTTCCTGGAGAAGGAAATGGCAAACCCCTTTAGTATCTTTTCCAAGAAAACTGTAAATGGGGTCACAAAGAGTCAGACATGACTGAAATAATTGAACAAAGGATTTCTCCCAACTCTATTTACCTGTTTGAAGCATTGTGACCTCGAATAAAATACTGTGCTTATAATCCAAAAATGAGGCTTCCACTCCCCTGAACAGATCTGAGAAGATTTGAGAATCATACAAACTCTCTAGACTCCAGTTTCCTTTCCCTGTGAAAAATGGGGACAATATAACTCCCCAGACCATTGTAGGATTCCAGAAACATAATGTATCTAAAGTGCTCTGAAAACGTTAAAGTCTATATACCTAGTTAGCATATCATTGTCATCACTATTTGTTATTATTTTTATTTTTATTCTGTCTAAACCCTATCTACAGAGCTGAAGCATGGCCCATGGGCAGTCAACTCAACTAAGTGCACAGCTATTTTTACTAAATTTAGAGAGAATTAATTTACAAGTATTTACTGAAAAGTATTCTCTCAGGAGTTTACCATCAAATTAAGGAGAGAAAAAAGCAAACAAACAAATGACAATCCAGGACAACAATGTAAAAATTGGCACCAGTCAGTATATAATCCAGTGAATGGCACTTGTGGGGCTATTACAACTCAAGGAAAAACTGGAGCCTCTCAAATGGAGATGATCCAACAGAGGGAAACCTGTGAGCTTTACTTAGCTCTTTAGTTTTTAGAAGGAAAATATCCTTGAGCTGTTTAGTATCCTCTGTTTTCCTTCTTCTCCTTCTCCTCCTTATCTTCCTCCTCCTCTTCTCTTTCTCTCCCTTTTATTTCTATCCCACCTCTCTTTGTTTCTCCTCTTCCTTCTCCTTCTTTCTCTATCCCTATCTCCTTCCTTTCCTTCCTCTTCCTCCTCTTCTTTCTTTTCCTTCTTTACTACTCTTCATCCTTTCTCTTTCCCTCCTTCTTCCTCTCTTTCTATCCCTTTTCATTTTTCTATCTCTATCTCTCTTTCCTTCTCCTTTCTCTCCCCCATCTTTTTCCTTCTCTTCTGTCTTACCTTCACCTTTCCTGCAGATTACCTAAAAAAAGATCCTAATAATATGGTCTCAATTCAATATGTACCACACTCTTCACAATTCTCATTATAAATCAACATATTCTCTTTCTTATTTTCACATTTCTACAGTTCTCACCTCCAAGCAAATGTTTCTTCTTAAATGGAAACATAACTATTTTAAAAAAATTTAATAGTATTTTATCTTTCCATATATATACAAAGATAGTTTTCAACATTTACCTTTGCAAAACCTTGTGTTACAAATTTTTTTCCTCTCTTCTTCTTCCCTCCCTTCCCCTCCCCAAGATTGTAAACAATCCAATATAGGTTAAACATGTGCAATTCTTCAAAGCATATTTCCATATTCATTATGCCATGCAAGAAAAATCAGATCAAAAAGGGAAAAATAAAAAACAAAAAAGGAAAACAAACAACAAAAAGAGTGAAAATACTAGCTTTGACCTACATTCAGCCTTCATAGTTCTCTCTCTGGGTTTGAATGGCACTTTCCATCACAAATCTCTTAGAATTATCTTGAATCATCTCATTGTTGAAAAAGAGCCAGGTGCATCACAGTTGATCATCATAATCTTATTGTTACTGTGTATAATGTTCTCTTGGGTAGTTAATTCTTGATTGTAAACCCAGGTCCTTTGCCTTCCAGAACATGGTCTTTTATTGTAAAAGCTGCCAGATCTTGGGTAATCGTGATATTTGAATTGTTTTTGTCTGGCAGCTTGCAATATTTTTTCTTTGAGATTATAGTTATTTGAAATAAAGTTCCTTGGGGTTTTCCTTAAGAGATATCTTTGCAGAGGTGGATTCTTTTAATGAGTATTTCTTCCTCTGTTTATAGAATATTGGGGCAGTTTTCCTGAATGGCCTCTTGTAGAATGCTATCCAGGCTCTTCTTTTGATCATAGCTTTCAGGTAGGCCAGTAATTTTTAAGTTGTCTCTTTTGTATCTGTTTTCTAGGTCGGCTTGTTTTGCCAATGAGGTATTTCACATTTTCTTCCATTTTTTCATTCTTTTTAGTTTGTTTGATTGATTCTTACTGTCTTACAAAGTCATTAGCTTCCATTTGCCCTGTTGTAGTTTTTAATGTGTTATTTTCTTCAGTTATCTTTTGCATCTCTTTTTCCATTTGGTTTATTCTACTTTTTTGTTTTCTTCAGACAAGATTTTTCCCTTCCTTTTCCAAACTGTTGACTCTCTCATGCATATCTTATATTTCTTTTCTCAGTTTTTCTTCTATCTCTCTCTTTTGAAGTCTTTTATGAGCATTTCCAAGAAGCCCCTTTGGGCTTAAGATCAATTTATCTCACTTTTGGGGATTTCTTCTGTGGACATTCTGTCCTTGTCTGAGTTTGTGTTTTAGTCGGCCCTCTCACCATGGTCAATGGTTTTTTCTATGGTCAAGGGTTTTTTTGTTTGTTTGTTTCTTGCTCATTTTCTTTCCTTTTCTTTTGGTATTTCCTCCTTTTCCCTTTTAAGGTGGAGCTCTACTCCTGGGGTAAAGGTGGCCCTGCCCAAAGCTTCCTGTGAAGTTTTGAGACTTGGCTTTGAGCACAGAGGCCCCTTGTGTTTGGAGGGGGTAGCTTTGCCTGTTCTTTTCATAAAAGAGCCTGGTTTCTCAGTTTGCCTTCTGAGCTGGGACTGGAAGCTGCCCCCTTTCCCCCCGCCCCAATTCGTTCCTATACTGGAATGAGGTGGGATAGAGGGGAAAAGAAGGGAAGGCAGAGAAGATAAGGGAAGGAAAGAAAGGAAGAAGGGAATAAGCATTTATATATCACTTACTATATGCTAGGCCCTGCACTAAGTACTTTTAGAATGAAACATTAGAAACTAAGAGGAAGATGGCAATTTATTGTGGAAGTCAGGGAAGGGTAATTCTGTTGTAAGGAAAAAGGGGAAAGAGTAAGAATAAATTAGCTTCAGAAGAAGCAGATAAAAATAAATATATAGACTAAGGAAAAACTTAATTGTCGAACCTGTAAGTCATTTATTTGTATCTTTGACCTTTTTTGTTGCTTGTTATGAATACCTTCTGTGGTACCCAAGATAAAAGATCAGAGATTTCTCACATCCTAATTGATGATTTATATTAAGGAGGAGTCCATAAATTTATAATCACAAAATATTTCCAAATAAATAATTACAAATGACATTTTAAATAACAGTTAAAAGTTTGTAAATCACTTTATATGCACTATCTCTCTTAAATCTCACAATTCTGTGAGGTAGGTATTCTAGGCATTATTACCCTTATTTTACAGATGAGGAAATTGAGGCTCACATGACTTGTCCAAGATCACACAACTAGTATCAGAGGTGTGATTTCAACATAGATCTTTTTGGCACCAAATCTAGAGTTCTATCCACTAAGACAAGTAAAGACAAAAACCTGGTATCCAGTCAACTACCAAATCCACTCACCTCTTTCTTTCTCTTTAAAATGTTTAATTGTCCAGTCGAAATTAGATATCATAATTACAATCTTGCAGTCTTTTGGTTCTCAGCTCTCATAATATTCTATCTATGACACTTTTATACAATTGTTTTAAGCTTCTAACTAGTTTAATGAATCTCTGACATATTAAAATATCACCTAGGAATTATTGCTTAGACTATATAAAGATCTTTTCTTCTTAAATATATTTGACCTAAAGCTGGAGACCACATTTTAGGAAGTTCACTGACAATTAGTAATATGTCCAAAGGCAGACAAACAAGGATGGTGAAGAGCTCTGAGTTCAAGTCATATGACTCAATTATGAGAAATGGAGGTGTTAAGCCTGGATAAGGGTGAACTTATGGGAAAATACTAGCTGTCTTCAAACTTTTAAAATTACATACAAGAGTAATTTAACCTGTTCTATTTGCCCCAAGAGAATAAAAGCAATGAATGGAAGAGAGGTCTGTGTTTCTGTAAGAGAGACAGATTTAGGAAGGAAAGAGAAAAAGAGATAGAAAGGAGGAAGGCAGGAAAAGGAAGGGAGAGAAGGAAGAATAGAAAGAAAGAAGAAAAAAAGAAAAGAGGACAGAAGGAAAGAAAGGAGGGAGGAAGGGGGGAAAGAAGAAGGAATGAAGAAAGAAAGGGAGGAAGAGGGAAAAAAGAAAGGAGAGAGGAAGGAAGGAGAGAAAAAGGAAAGGAGGAAAAAGAAAAGGAAGGCATGAGGAAGAAAGAAAAAAGAAAGAGAAAGAAAGAAAGAAAGAAAGAAAGAAAGAAAGAAAGAAAGAAAGAAAGAAAGAAAGAAAGAAAGAAAGAAAGAAAGAAAGAAAGAAAGAAAGAAAGAAAGAAAGAAAGAAAGGAAGGAAGGAAGGAAGGAAGGAAGGAAGGAAGGAAGGAAGGAAGGAAGGAAGGAAGGAAGGAAGGAAGGAAGGAAGGAAGGAAGGAAGGAAGGAAGGAAAGGAAAGAAGGAAGGGAAGGAAAGAAGGAAGGGAAGGAAGGAAGGAAGGAAAGGAAGGGAAGGAAGGAAGGAAGGAAAAAAGGAAGGAAGAAAGAAAGGAGGAAAGAAGGAAAGGAGGAAGGAAAAAGGGAGAAAAAAAGAAAAGAAGGAAAAGAAGAGAGAAGGAAGGAATGAGGGAGTAAGGAAAAGAGGGAGAGAGGAAGAAAGAAGTTTGCTACTACTTAGAACTATCCCAAAGTGGAATGGGCTTCTTTGGCAGGAAATGGGCTCTCCTTCATTGGATATTTAAAGTCTGGATAACCACTTTTTGTATAAGTTGCAGTAAAGATTCTTTTTCAGGAAAGGTTTGAACTAAAAGATTCCAGAAATATTTCCCATTTCTGAAATTCCGTGATCCTTAGAATTCTACAATGTTATAATTTTTGAAAGGAACTCAGAGATCACCTAACCCATACACCTTATTTTATAGAAGAGGAAACAGAAGCTTGAAGAATCTGGTCAAAACCACAGCAGCTCGCCTTGGGCAAAGCCTGAGTCGTTGTGGGCCTCAGTTGGACACGATGTCCCTGATTACTTTTTTCACACGGTAAAATCATTCATTCGGGTATTGTAGAGATGGGGCTCACAAGGGAAAGAGGGCATTTGGAAAGAGAGACAGTGACTTTACCTCTTTGGGGACTCATTTTCTTTAACTATCACATGAGAAGGTTGGAAATGATATCTTTTGAGGAATTTTCTAGCCCTAAATCTATGTTTTATGGTCTCTTCTTTACAGAAAATTAGCGAACTATTGGCACAGAATTAGGTTTAGGTTATTAGACAAGCCAATGTATTTGCACTTCTTTGTTAAGAGGGATGATGGGGGTGGGAGGAGAAACAGTAAAACATCAATAAAATATTTAAATGTATATTTATATGACAAATAAATATATTTAATAAGTATTATATAAGTACATCTATGTATACATCCATACACATATGTACAGGAGAAGGGATGGCTATGTCTATTAATCCCATGGTCCACAAAGAGTTAATCAACTCCTGATTTTGACTCACACACCACCCCCAGTGAGGAGGGAAGAACTGACATATAATTGGAAGTTGATGACATCATGCCTATAGGCAGAGCCAATGACAGCTCACCAGCCTGGGAATCTTCCTAAGGGGGATGCATTCTGTCTGGCCCAGCTGTGAAGTGCTCTCATTCCTGAGAGCTGCTCATCCTATAGCCTGGATGAGGGGGGAACAGAATTCCCTCTTCCAGTATTTCAGAGTCAGTATGCTTACCACAAAATGGGAGTGGAGGGAATGAGGACTGCTATATAAAAAGTTAAATGAGACCCACTGTTGGATCCTGGCCCTTAGGTGATCTGGTACACAGTACACCTTCCCTGCCAGTGCCTAAGTAGCAGAAAAACCCTTAAAATAGCTATAGATACCAGGTTAAGGGTGACACTGCTGGCCACCCCGCCTCCCATTCTGTTTAAGGTGTTTCAGATGCAAGGGGTTTTTGAAGGATACCAGGAGTTGTAAAAATAAAGCAGTCCATTGCAGCCATGAGTAGTAGACAAAGATCTGGCCTTTAAATCAGGAAAACCTGGATTCACTTTCTATCTTAGATCCACATGGCTGTATGAGCCTAGACAAGTCCCTTTTCAGTACAACATTCTCAGATTGTTAAGTTACAGCACCATTGTAGCTTGGTACAAGTAGAAAGAGTCTCCTTATCAAATATTCCCTTTACTGCTGAAAGCCCAGGTCAGTACAATTTCTAAGCGTGGCTGAAGCAGCTTTAGACATGCCAGGGACTGTCCTCTCCCCTGCAGCCCTTAGTTCACTCTCCTTTTAAAGACTTAACTCTGTTTCTAGTCAGGTAAAGCCTAATGACTGACGAGACCAATCCAGACAGCTGCCTTCCAGCT
The DNA here is from genome assembly GCF_048593235.1 of Sminthopsis crassicaudata. Taxonomy (NCBI): domain Eukaryota; kingdom Metazoa; phylum Chordata; class Mammalia; order Dasyuromorphia; family Dasyuridae; genus Sminthopsis; species Sminthopsis crassicaudata. The sequence goes on along the minus strand of NC_133618.1, from coordinate 226,668,354 downwards.
ACTATCTGTACCAGGGCTCAGCCAGACCCCCTGTCTCTCTGTGCACAGCAAGTTCTTCTTGTTAGCATTTCCTGAGAACAAACTTCAAAGATAAAACCAAGTCGTGCCTTATGCATTTTGCATTGGCTGACTGAGAATGACAGGAGAGACTTTTTTAGAGCTAGAAGCACCTAAAGAATATCTGAGCTGACCCAGAGACTTCACATGTGTGGAATTGAGGATCTGAGGGGCAAAATTACTTGCCCAAGATTCACCTCTATTAGCAGAACCCAGATTTCCTAATTTCCAATCCATTGTTCTTTGCCCAATCCATATTTGAAAAATTTTAGTATATGTAATATTTATAATTATATTATATATTGTTATATCATCGCATGTTATATATTAAAAATATTGTTATATATACATGTATAGCCACACCCCTCTAAAACAGAGTAACAAGACTGCAGTATTTGTAATCATAAGTCTTAGAATTTGAGCTGAAAGAGACCATCTAGTCCCATCTATATCTGAAAAAGAAATAGAATTAAAGAAACATGACTTCTCACTGACGACATCCTTTATCACCCTTGCCAGTCCTGACTTCACTCATTCCTCTAGAATGAGTGGCTGAAATAGGAGAATTAGAATGCTCTTTGCTCTCTGTTGTCATTTCCAGATTCTCCCCCTCCCTCCATCACTCAGCTACATCTCTTTCTCTGAGGTTTATGTTATTTCTATTTACCACCCAGCCAAAATCTTGGCAGCTGGTGTTTTCAGACCCCTAAGTCATTCTTGCTTTCTTCCTCAAGGAGTTTGATAACCTGACTTACAATGTTTTCTCTTCCTCAACTCCTGTCCTCATACTTGGGGACTTCAATATACATATTGACTCTCCTTCAGATACTCTACTTACTTCTTCAATTTCCTCACCTCCCACCAGAGTGTTTTCCATCCTACCTCAGTTACATACAAAGATGACCATACCCAGAATTTATGCTATTACCCACACAAAATGTCAAGGATTCTGAAATCCCTTTATCCAGTCATAGACAATTGGTTCTTCACTTTTTTCTCCATCTTCCCTTACATAGGCCTATTCTTTACCTCTACCTTGCCCTCCAGTCCCTTGATCCCTCATTCCTCTCTCAGACTATCTCCCATGCACTAACCACTCTCTCCTCTTTTCCCCATCTTGACCACTCAGTGAACCAATTCAACTCCACACTGTCTTCCTCTCTTTATCATTATCACCCTAAGTCAGCCAAGTTCAGTGTTGGATCATTCCTACCATCCACTGCGTTCACTCCTACACATGCAGGAGAAAATCATTCAACCCTTCTGACTGGGTCTCCTACAAATTTATGTTATACAACCCCAACTGGGTCCTTGCTTCTGCCAGGTAATATTACTATGCCTCCTTTATCACCTTACCCTCCCACTCCCCATAACGACTCTTCCAAACCCTTCTCATTCTTCCTCAAACCTCCTGTAATTCCCCCTTTATTCCACTTTCTCAGCTGAGAAACTCCCCTCATATCTTATGGAAATGATTGAGACCTCTTGCCATGAATGCCCTCTTCTCCTCTTTTATTTATCTCCTATCACTCTGTTACATTATGTCACTCTTCTCTTGTTTCACATGATGAAGTGGTCTCACTTCTTAACAAGATTATCTCTCTCTAATCTCTAATCTCCAGTTCAAGTGATCCCATTCCATCCCATCACCTCCAATAGGTTATCCCTCTTTCTGTTATCCTCACTCTCACTTATTTTCAATTGATCTCTTCCTCTGGAGTGGCCTCTTTCCTATCACCTATCAACATGCTCATGTCTCCCCTGCTCTAAAAAAAAAAAATCTCTCTTGACCCTTCCATCCCCAATACCTAGCATCCTATATCTCTTCTTTCCTTTGTATCTAGACTTGAAAAGGCTCTCTACAATAGGTATTTCCATCTACTCTCCTCTGACTCTTCTTAACCCCTCATAATCTGGCTTCCAAGCTCCTTATTCCACTGAAATTATTTCTCTTGATTGCCAAACCCAATACCTTTTTTCAATCCTCTTTCTCCTTGACCTTTCTGTAGCCTTTTAACCCTGTGGATTACTCTCTCTTCCTTAATACTTTTCTCTTTAGGTTTTCAAGCCACTGCATTCTCTTGATTTTCCTCCTTATTTAACTGACTTCTCCTTCTCAGGCTCCTTTGCTGGATCCTCCTCCAGTTCACACCCTCTAACTCTAGGTGTCCCTCAGGGTTTGATTCTGGGCCCTCTTTTCTTCCTCCTCTATATCATTTGGATCTCATTAGCTCCTATGAATTTAATTCCATCTCTATTATAATGATTCTCAAATGTACCTTTCCTACCCCCATCTCTTGGCTGACCTCCAATCTCCCATCTCCAGATATCTTTCACATATCTCAAACTAGATATTAAGTTTTCATCTTAAACTCAATCTGTCCAAAACAGAACTCATTATCTTTCTCTCTAAACCCACTTCTCTTCTCCCTTCTACAACAGAGGGCAACAGCATCTTCCTACTCCCTCAGGCTTGCAACCTAGGAGTCATCCTGGGTTTCTCATTTTCTCTCACCTCCCTCGCCATCCTCTATGTTGCCAAGACTTGTCAATTTTACCTTTGCAAAATTTTTCAAAAATGCCCTGTTTTCTCCTTTAAACACTGACCCCCTCCAGTACTGGCTCTGCCTTGCCTATTGCCAATAGTCTAGTGGTGGATCTGCTTGCCTAGTAGTCTCTTCTCACTCTGGTTCATCCTCCATTCAGCCACTAAAATGAGTTTCCTAAAATGCAGGTCTGTCATATCACTCCCCTACTCACTAAATCAATTGGCTCCCTATGGCCTCCAAGAGCAAACACAAAGTTCACTCTTTGGATTCAAATCCCTGACCTCTTACCTTTCCAATTTTCTTACACCTTACTCCTGAACAAGTACTTTTTGATCCAAAGACACAAGTCCTAACTGTTCCATAAACAATATATTCTATCCCTCAGCTCTGGCTCTGGGCATTTTCTCTGGCTACCCCCATGCCTGGAACACTCTCCCTCCTCTATTCCAACTATTGATCTTTTGGCTTCCTTTAAGTCCCTACTAAAATTCCACCTCCTTCAGGAAGCCTGTCCCCAACCTTTCTTAATTCAAGTGTCTTCCCTTTGGTAATTATTTCCTATTTATCCTGTCTATAATTTGCTTTCCATGTTTGTTTGCATGTTGTCTTCCCCATTAGATTGCCAGCTCTTTGTCTTTTTTCTTCTTTTTTGTAACTCCATGACTTAATACCTGGTACTTAATTGGTGGGTTGATTAATATTATGTATTATTAGCTGCTATGTCCTTAAAACACCATTCAACCCTTCCTTAAAGACCCCTATTGAGGATAACAGACAGGAAAGAGAACCCATAGCCTCCAAAGGCTATCTATTCTATGCTTTAGCAATTTATAATTTTTGTGAAATTTTAAATTATATTAAACTAAAATATACTACTCTATACCTTCCGTCTGATGCTTCTGATTTTACTCTCCAGAGCCAAGCAGAACAAATCTAATTCTTTTTCTGTCTAACAAATCTTCAAATACTTGAAGGAGCTATCATATTCCACCATACTAAATGTCACCAGGTCCTCCAACCAATTTTCTTAGGGCATGATCATGAGTCCTTCATATCCTGCCTATCCAATCCCAGATGCTCTTCAAATCACTGACAAATGATCTTTTTGGCAATTGATCATTCTAAAGATAAGTCCAAAGCCTCACACTTGATTTCAGATCCCTGCCCCACTATATGCTACCTATATAACGATCTAATTCTCTAAATCTCAATTTTTTTTTATCGGTAAAATGGTAGTATTGGTTTAAATCAGGGTAGCTTAACCTTCTTTGTGTCATGAAAATAGTAATCTGGTGAAGCCCTCTCAAAATGCTTTTCAATAATAGAAGGAAATACTTACAAATCTCAGTTAGAGATTAGTGGGAAAGATAATTGTCCTCACCAAAACTCACTGATCAAGGAATCCATGGGTTCCAATTTTAGAAACCCTGATCTATCTCAAAGTTTCTTAAACTGTAATTTGCAAATCCATGTGGGGTTGTGTAACTGAAAGTTAAGGTCGCAAAATTATGATATATTCTCAGTAAATTTTGCTTTGTACACCTATGCACTGTGCACCCGTAATGTCTCTGGAGGCTAAATCCACTGTCTTACTCTGAGAATGCTGAACTCTTCCATCAGCTGCCACTCATTACTGTGTACTTCCCAAACCCAACACAGCACAGAAGTTCTTGAAAAAGCTTTAGGAATAGATGTTAGTAGAAAGAAGGCTTCTCTGATCTGCTGCTTTGGTATCCTGGTCTTGCTCCTGACTAAAGAAACAGAGACATCAAGGAGGAGACATTTTTAAAAAGAGATAGTCTCCTACTGGAGTCCAGCTTCCTCACCAACATCATGGTATAGGAAGAATATCAGAGTTCAGTTAGTTCCCCAACATAACAATGGACTGCTCTCCCAAAATGTTTCTTTTGCCCCCTTAAGTTTTTACTTATACTAATTCTCATTGTCCATTCCCGGTGGCACCCCCCCCCCCATAGAACTCTTCTTTGTAACAAATATTACTTAAGTCAATACACTTATTGGTTCCACTCCTGTAGTCCACTTCTCTGCTAAGAGGTAACAGATGTGTTTTGTCATCTGTCCTGTAAAGTCATCATTGGTCAGTACATTGGTAACAGTTTGGAAGTCTTTCAATGTTGTTTCTCTTTATATTAGTTTAGTTAGAGAGTAAATAATCTCCTGATTCGGTTTATTGCATTCTACATGACTTCAACTCAAGTCTTTTCATGTTTCTCTGAATTCTTCATGTTGATCATTTCCGTTGTTGTAATTGTTCAGTCATTTTTCAGTCATGTCTTTCTCTTTTTTACTCCATTTGGGGTTTTCTTGACAGATACTGGAGTGGTTTTCCATTTCTTTCTCTAGCTCATTTTACAGATGAGGAAACTGATGCAAAAAGAGTTAAGTAACTTTTCCAGGTTCATGCAGATAATAAGTGCCTGAAGCAGATGTGAATTTAGGAAGAGGAGTCTTTCTGACTCCCAGCCTGGTGCTCTATACACTGTACCACCTCATTTCTGCCCCCTCATTTCCCATAACTCAATAGTATTCCATTGTATTTATATGCTATAATTTGCTCAGCCATTCCCCAACTGATGAACTCATTCTTTCCTTTCTATTCTTTGTCCAAAGTGTGTTTCTAAATAATTAGGAACTCTGAAGACATCTTCCTAGAGATGCAGTGGTAGCTGGGTTCTCAAGACAGCCTCCTAAAGCTAATTTAACCTTTAAGGTACCAGAAACACAGCACTATTTTAGCCATACCTAAATATATATAATATTTGTAGCACAGTTTTCAGGTCAAGTGGTGCAATATCAAGAACATTGGCATTGGAGTTAAATACCATGTATATGAGCTCCACTAATTATAAGCTGTATGACCATAAGCAAATTGCTTAAACTCTCTGATCCTCATATTCCATAAAATGGGGCTAAAAATAATTGCACTACTTACCTGACTCACATGGTCATTAAGGAGAAAGTTCTTTGTAAAGCTAAAAATGCTACATAGATACAGAGCTTATATGACCTTAGTTTATCCTACTGTCTGCCTTTCCTGACTCTGGCCTTCAAGGACTTTCAAGATATGTTATACAATTACTAGAAAATGAATGATCTCTGTTTCTAATTTCAGGCCCCAGAAAACTGAGGATTACTGTTCTCTTCCCTCCCCAACAGTGGTGGTCACTCTAAAGTGATGGAGTAGGATTGGGTACAAAATACTTCTGGTTGCAATAATTCCTATCCCCATCCACTAGTCTTCAACACTCAGTTCTGAGTGATTACCAAGCTGACTGCTCTAAGTTTGGAACCACAGATAGCTACTTGGCATTCTAGTTAATCAATAACTTACGTATGTCCTCTTTTCACATATGCAAAAGCAGTATAGGATTCCTGCTTCCACACATTAGGGAGCCATATGTCCCACAAGCAGACAAAGGAACTAATTTAAGCCCCCTCCCTCTTTTCCACTTCACCCCTACACACAGACTGCAAGATGGGATCCACTCCTCTGCCAAATCCTTTGCTTTATGGATTGCTTTAGCCGTGGTATTCTGATCAACACTCCTCAAATACACACTGTTATCTTCTACCCACTACCCACCCTGGCACATCCTACTTGCCAAAGCCTCTCATTTGGACCTCTCATAACTCCCTAAAGATTCAAAAGTCTCAACTCCTGTTGATTGAGAGAAATTTCTATTTTCCCGGTATGTTTTGAATATCTTTTGATCCCATTCTCTGATCTTAAAGTTATTCTAGACTTTTCTTACTTTCCTGTTAGCTGAGGACAGTGATAAAAGATCACAGATGTCATGGGATCATAGATGAGAAGCTGAAAGGTAACTCAGATGGTTAATTGAGGCCTAGAGAGATTGAGTGACTTTCCAGGATCTCATAGATCCTGGTGAGGCTCAGGAAAGATCTTGTTGATTCCCCCATCCAAACCCCTTGTCCGTAGCGTCATGCTATCTTGGAGGGCTCACGGATCTGTGCCCCTTCCTTCTCATTGTAAGATGGAGTAATAGCAGGATATGGATAAATCTAAAATTAGCAAGGCATGACTCCAGGAACCAATGGAAGCAGTTTTGCTTCACTGTATGTTGCTGCACATATTGGCAGAATTTGCAGCAGCCCCAAAGATATGTTTCAAACATAGTGTTATATACAACATAATAGAGCACTTTTTGCCATAAGATGGTATAGATATGGAATCCCCAACTAGCTGATTGCAAATATCAGTCCAGCCAGGAGGCTCACTTTATTGATTATCCCCCAATAGCAGCTGTCACATCTCCCTAAAAGGATGGATTAAAGGCATTGACTAACCTTGCCCCCCGCCAGTCTGTCAGTAACCCCTTTCAAATTTTAACAAACTCACCAGCACTCCCTTTCCACATAATGCATTGCCACACCCCTTCACCATAGTCCATTGGTGCATACCATATTCCCTTCCCTACTCTCTCACTGTCTCTGTCTCTCTGTGTCTCTCTGTCTCTCTCTCTCTCTCTCTCTCTCTCTCTCTCTCTCTCTCTCTCTCTCTGAAACATCTCTCTCTCTTGTTTCTGTCTCTCTGTCTCTGTTTCTGTCTCTCTCTTTCTCTCTCTCTCTCAGAAACATTTCTCTCTTGTTTCTGTCTCTGTCTTTGTCTCTCTGTCTCTGTCTCTGAGAGAGAGAGAGAAAGAGAGAGGAGAGAGACAGACAGAGATAGAGACAGAGAGACAGAGAAACAGAGAGAGAGAGACAGAGAGAGAGAGAGACAGAGAGACAGAGAGAGAGAGAGAGACAGAGAGAGAGAGAGAGAGAGAGAGAGAGAGAGAGAGAGACAGAGACAGAGAGACAGAGAAACAGAGAGAGAGAGACAGAGAGAGACAGAGAGACAGAGAGAGAGAGACAGAGAGAGAGAGAGAGAGAGAGAGAGAGAGAGAGAGAGAGAGAGAGAGAGAGAGAGAGAGAGAGAGAGAGAGAGAACAGCAACAGACTCTCACTTTCTTAGAGGTCAGTATGATCTCACTCAGTCTGGTGTAAACAGCAGCCTCTATTATCACAACCAATTCTAGAAGATGTTTCTATGATCCACTTGTGAGCCTCATGGGTCCATCTAAAATAAGTTGAACTTTGATGTTGGAACTCAGAGGGGACTTAAAAATCTGATCATATTCCACTCATCACTTTACAAATAAAGAAAATGAAGCTCAGAGAGATAAAGGCATTTTCCCAAGGCCACATGGCTTGTTCAGTGTAGAATTGGGACAAGAATTGGGTGCTCCTGTCTCCCATTCCAGTGTTCCTATGCTATGATTTATTCCAACTGACATGAGGAAAAAAGCCTGTATTTGATCACAATACTGAGCCTTTCTTTCCTTGTGACTCCAAAGCAAGGATTTATGCCCTTCCTTCAGTTATCCCTATATATATGGAAGCAAGACATCAAAAAATCCCAGTATCTATATTTAGAATTCATCTGCTCTCCCATTCTCTCTATATTTTATATTCTCCCACCCCCAGATTAAAAAAAAAAAAACTTTTATATATCATTCATCATTCTCCCTCCGTGGCTGCTAAAGACTATAAAATCCCTCCCCTTCTTTCCATCACCACTCCCACTTTCCATCTTCTTCCCCACCCTCATCTCTGCTGCCCCAGCACCCTGTTCAACCTAGAAAATAGGTTCTTTGTGTGACATCATCCTCTAGGTCCCTGGCTCTCCAAGAGTTACTTAGGCAATCCCTGCTCCTCCAGAAGATACTGTCCAATTGCCAAGCAACCTACAGCTGTCCAATCACAGCACTCAGAGATGATGTCATGTTGAGAGCCGAACAGTGGTGCTGATGTTGAGAGAAGCCCAGAGCACCACTAATTGAGGGAGTGAGGAAGCAAGCAGCTCACCACTAACTGGGTTGGGGTAAGTAGAAAACAAATACCAATGCTTAGGGCATCTCTTAAAAAAAAAAAATTTAAAGTCATAGGAAAGGTTGGGGGAGGGAGGAACTAGGCAGCTAAATAGCACAGTGAATCTATTATGTTGCTGCTAGTTTACTCATTCTATTAAACTTTGTTGGATTCTTAGAGCAGTGAGAAGTGTCAGTAATAAAATAATGAGTTTCTGTAGAAGGAAAAGCTTAAGTTTTAAGCTTTGTCCCCGTTCTGGAGGCAGGGGTGGAGTCACTTGGGACCAGGAATTGGGGATTCTTTAATTTCTTGTGTCCATGAGGGATTTTTGTGCAGAAGGCATTATTAAGGAAAGAAAAAGATTTCTTTGAAAACCCACTCTGTCATTCATTCTGCCCCCCTTCTAGCTTTTCTGATCCTCTTATTGAATCAAGTGAAAAGCTACTTCTTTCACCTATCCAGCCTCACCCATCACCTCTTTTTGTTCCTCTGCTCTCTTTTTCTCTTCCTTTTTCCCTTCTTATTTTTCTTCTCCTGTCATCTTTTCTCTACCTTTGTCCTACATTACTTTTTCACCTGACTTTCACTGCACTAGGGAATATCAGTTTCCTTCCTAGTGGAGGCTTTTTTTTTCTATCCATTCCCCCTGCCCCACCCCAGCCTGAGGGCAACTTGCCCTCAAGAGTAGAACAACTCCTGTAGGTTCCCCACTTGTAGGGAACAGGAGGGACCACGCCCCCACAGCTTCACTCATGCAGGAGCAAGCACCCCCCCACACTCACCTATAGGTGCATCATAGAGGGGTTACCAAAAAATCAGGGATGTCCAGTTATGAGATATAAGAGACACGTGGCCAGGCTTTCTTTGTTCTACTCCCCCTGTACAGACTTGTGAAGTGTACAAAAATGGAGCATCTCTGAATCCTTTGCAGAGTCTGAAATGCTTCTGAAAGATGTCCCTGAGTGCTCTCTTGGGAGTATCCTGGGAAAGAATGTCCCCAAGATCCCTTTCTTAGGTGTTTCCACTTGGAAGACCTCCTTCTTCCAGCTGGGTTCCAACAGCAGGATTGATTGAGAAGCCCCTATCTTTCCCTCTCAAAGATTCTATCCTCTTTTATTTCTTTGGACAGCCTTAATAGAGCTACCAGAGAATCCAAGGCAAAATGAACTGTTGGGTGGGAATGATTGGAGCCAAATTGTTTGAGCTCTTAGGTCAGGTGGGGCTGCTGTATAGGTTAAGGTGGCAAGAAAATAAGGGAACTCTGACTCACTCAGAGATGGAGTTGGCTAAACTCTGGAGATATTGTAGCCATCTCTGGGGAAAGAAAGCTATCTCCACACCAGATAGAATGCTTTGAGGAATGAAATCATCCTAGTTAAAAAAAAAAAAAAAGGGGAGGAAGCATGATGCCATTGCTTTTCTTAGGTTAGAGTTAGAGTTCCAGGTACCGCCCTCTCCCCCCCACACATACTAGAATGTAAGATCTTTGAGGGCAGAGTCTATTTCACTCTTGTCTTTATATTATTAGTGCTTTGTATACTGCCTTGTATATAGTGGGTACTTAATAACATTTTGTTTATTTATTGAAGGGGGAAAAAGCAAGCCTAGATTCAGAACCTGCCTGCACTCCCACTTCCAAATAACCAAAGAGGGGCTGGCTCATATCCAGCTCATCCTTAAGTATTGATCTCTACCTCTTTCTGAAACCTACACTGAACCAATCAAGTCCTAAAGCTCTCTCATCATCTCAGAGTCACACCTCTGCAGCTCAATATCTCTGCCATGTGGGGTCCCTTCCTGACCACCTGATGACTGGTTCAATCACTGGGAAATTGTATGAATGCTGCCCAGCCTCAACAATGAATATTTATATAGAGGGAGCTATTATCCTCCTAAGTCTAGTTTTCTAACTAGAACTGTAACGAAGCCAGGGCAACTGGGGCTTTGTCCTAGATTACAGAAATTTAGAAGATGCTAACAGAACTTGAAATCCTTCAGTAATATTGAAATAACTGATCTTAACACATAATTGGCTTAATTCTTTTAAATATGAAGTTAATAGGTGGAACTTCTTTCTAAGCTTCTGAGAAAGCATAAGTGAAGCTTTCTCAGGTCTCATTTTTTCCCTCACCACTTGAACAATCCAAGGTCACTATTTTCTTTGCCTTTTTCTGGGTCCATTTTATGCCACTTAGCCCCAACACAAAAATTCCCTTCCCAATTTAGCAATTAAAGGTGCCCAACAATGGACTAAGAGACCTAGTGAGTTAATGAGCTTCTCATCACTGGAAGTATTCAAGCAGAGACTAGATGACACTTGTCAGTGATTATTGCATTGAGTGGAAGGTTGAACTAAATGATCTTTAAAGAGTCCAACTTTATGAACTTATGAGTAACTCAGACTTCATTTCAAATGAAGTTCAAGATATATCTCTCTTGTGGTGTAGGGAAGGGTTACCTGGAGAAGTTCCTAAGACTAAAGAAAAGAGTTAGTGTTGGGGGCAGCTAGTTGGCGCAGTGGATAGAGCACCAGCCCTGAATTCAGGAGGACCTAAGTTCAAATTTGGTCTCAGACACTTAACACTTCCTAGCTGTGTGACCCTGGGCAAGTCACTTAACCCCAACCTCAGGGGGAAAAAAAGTCCATGTTGTACTGTTTGCACAAGATTCTTAAAAGAATGGGAAAAGTGATAAGAGGGTCATTTTAGAGCTGTGCTCTAGTAAGAGCTGGTGAGTTGCTTCTTTTTTTAATCTAAAAATTATTTTAGTACCAATAAAATGATTTAAGTATAGAATGAGTTGACCCCCTTTGGGAATCAAAACAGGAAATGTTCATCCTGCCAGACAAAGAATGGCATGTTGAGGAAAATTGGCTCTGTGCACCATTACAAATTTTAAGAAAGGTGACAAGGTTTGATAAAAAGGAATTTAGATAAGGAATAGTGAAATAGCTGTGTCAGAGGACTTGGGTTTAAATCTTCTGTTTTACTAGCTAAATGATCACTTCGTTTCTATGAGCCTCATTTTCCTTCAAGCTGAGGGGGATTAGGAATATTTTCTAGCTCTAAAATTCATTGTTTGTAGAAATAAAACAGGAGAGACAACTATGAAGAGAACAAAGGAAACTCTACATGACTCCAACCATCCGGATGGAGAATAGAAGAAACAATATTTGGTGTACACTGTGCTAAACATTCAGATATTATCATCATCATCCAGATAATGATCAAATATTTCCATAAACCCCAAGTCTTTTCTTTTAGCAGGCCTGCTAAAAGAAAAGCATTTTCAAGCTGCTCTTAGGTGAAAAATGTTTTTGAAATTTTGAAACCATTGTGTCTGGGGGCAGAGGTATCAAGAGGCACAGAGAAATATCAGTGTTTGTTTTTTGTTGGTGGTGGTGATGGTGGTGGTGATGGCGGTGGTGATGGTGGTGGTGATGGCGATGGCGATGGCGATGATTTTCAAAATTTGGGAGAATTAAGAGAGGGAATTGAGATATATTTAATGTTATTTTAAGTGGCTTTTATAGCACTCACATTAGCTTTGGAACAGGAATATATATGACTCATAACTTGGTTTGCTTGACTTTGTCTTTTTAACCCCAGTACCTTGTACATAGTAGGTGTTTAGTAGAAACTTGAAGAATTGCATTGAATTGGATATACTCATAATAATTGTACCTCACTTCTATACTTTACAGTTTTTACAAATTTTTATTAGCCATTTGATCTTCATAACAAGCCTGTGGTGTTGCCTGAAAGGCAAGTTATTCCCAATAAAATGTAAGCTCCTTCAGGGCAGGGACTTTTTCAAGGGAGTTTTTTGTTGATTTTTAACCTCTAGTACCTATTTAACACAGTGACTGCCACACAGTAGGTAGTTAATAAGTGTTTATTGGCTGATTAATTAGTTGATTAGGTTATAGAGCTAGGATTTGGAGGAAGCAGGAAAACAAATCTAGGTCTTCCAACTTAAATCTTGTACTGTCTCTTTTGTATATTGGAAATTCGTGAAAACCTGATAGGAAAGGAGAGTAGTATATAAAAGCCTACTATTTTTATATACTCCTTTTGAGAATAAAAGTATTTTCTTTCTTTTTGCCCTAAATTTTTTTTTCTTTTCTACCTCATATCTTCATATGTCTTCTCCAACTACAGAAGTCTACCCTAAATTATACTCCATTCTGCTATATATAAAACATACTGTACCTCCCCCCCTAATTAAAAAAATCACACCTTCATGTTCTATTTCTTCATTATCCTGTATACTAAGAAGGCTCTGGACCAGAAGCCATGACAGATGGGCATGGTACAATAAATAGAGCAGTCTAATAGTGAGACAATTTCAAAATGAGAGTCTTAGTTGGCATATCCAGAGTGGGTGTGGGGATGCCTTTTAACTTTTGGTTCCATATATCAATAAATCTGAGATCTCATTGGTTTGAGTACTCTCTAGCTGGGTGGCAAAGGGAGTAAAGTACTGGACCTTAAATCAAGAATTCTTGAGTTCAAATCCAGCTTCAGACATTTCCTCCTATGGGACCCCAGACAAGTCACTTAACCTCTATTTGCCTCAGTTTCCTTAACTGGAACATAGGAATAAAGAAGCCTATTTGTCTCAAGTTCCTTCACTGTAATGTAAGGATAATGTTAGTACTTATCTCCTGATATTCTTATAAAGATCAAATGCGATCAGTAAAACACTACGAAAAGTGTTTGGTTTTTAGGTACCCAACAAATACTGGTTTTTAGGTACATGATAAATACTGGTTATTGTTTCTTGGCTCTCCCAACTGAAGATAAAGATTGCAAGTTTTCCATTTCTTTTCATCCTGTATGATTTTTTTAAATTCTATCTTTCCATAAATTCTCCATAGAGGATCTCTTCAGTGCAATGGAAATTTTTCTCTAGATCACTGACCTAGACTTGTGGGATCACAAGTATCAGTGCAGCACTCAGATACTCAATCTATCAGGCTTTGCCCCAGGTGCCATCCATTCCATGAACCTTCTTTTCTGGTTACATATGTTCTTGACAAGATATATTGCTCCATTGTTTGTGGGCAACCATTATGAGTGGTCTACTGCAGCCTTCCTTGTTGCCTATCTTGCATCTTCTCTCCTAGAGAAGTTTTCACATTTCACCATTATATCTTAAAATAAAAGACCTTATGAGTTGGATGGGACTGTAGAGGCCATCTTATCCAATCTATTCTCAAAAGGAATCCCTACTATAAACTATAAAACTATAAACTCCTTGTTTCACATTTAAAGGTCTTCACCATCTGTCTTCAAACTATCTTTAAACTGATTATACATTACTCCTCCTCAATTCACTCTACTTTCTAGCCAATCTGCTTTGCTTGCTTTTTCATATATATGACATTCCATTTTCTGGACCTGTGTCTCCAGGCAGTCTCCAATGCCTGGGAATGCTCTTCTTTCAGATGACTACTTCTTGGAACCTGTAGCTTGCTTCACAATTCAATTCAAGCAGCACTTTCTTCAAAAGGCATTTCATTTTGCTACTTGGTAATCCTTTCTATATATATATAATTCTAATCCTCAGTCATTTTGTATACATCTTATATTTCCTTTGCTATTAACATGTGGTATCCACCTAATAAAAATATAAAACTTCCAGAGGGTGAAAGCTGAGATTTTTAAAAAATATTTTGCTACCCCAAAACAAATGTTTATTGATCGACTGAGTGACCCTTCATTGGTTATGTATGTGGATTTCCATTTTTCTTCTTCAGAGATAATGATATTCCATGATTCTCAGCCACTCCCCTTAACAAAAAAAAAAAAAATGGTATTAAAGAGATGGACTTGGGATCTTTGAAAGGCCATTTAGAATGCCAAATGTAATCTTGCCCACTCTCTTCCAACTGGTTCAGTGTCAAATCTAGCTTATGATTCATTGTACTACCTAAGATAGATATTATATGAATCTAAAAGATGGAAATAGAGATAGTTTCCAGGTTGGCAAACCAAACCTAAAGGACCTGGCAAATTATGAAATTCAAGTAGGTAAGCCAAAATTAACATTCCTTAGGAATACAGGTCAAGTAAATGTGCAGAGGTTGATATCTAGATTTCAAACAATGAAAGTGGAATTGAGAGGGAAAGGAACCTGTATAGATTAAAGAAAAATTTCAGAAGTCCAGAATAGCAAACAAATCCACACAACAGAGAAATGAATGAGAATGTGGGTTGAGTTCAGGACAGAAGCATCTGGTCTTTTGTCTGAATTTAGTCAACTACCTTTCCTAGTGAGAGTGGATAAAGACCAACAATCATGTGCAACTTTCCAAAATAAAGCAGGGCTCCCTGTGTACTTGGGGCTGGGGAGTAGAGCAGAAGACAGATCTAAATCATCTGAGTTGCACTAGTCCTACCATCTATTCCCTCCTAAAGTGATAATGGGCTAGTTCTAACCCATTCCTGAAATCAGCTTTCAATTCTTCTACCATCCAAGGCCACCTAATAGAAGCGCCTTCAAATATGAGTTTTTCTAGAGGCAATGCTTTCATCCAAAGGAATGATTTAATAGTAGGTATTTTCAGCACCATGGATAGTCCAATGGTAGAGCCATTTTGAGGTCCCAGAGTTTTAGAACCCTTCCATTGAAACCACACAGATAGACATCTGATTCATTTTAATAATGATAAGAATAATACATTCATGTGCCCTTTAATGTTCATGAAATACACTTCTGACAACAAGTTAAAGGACAAAATGTGTGTATTATTATCCAGAAGAATGAAAATCTAAGTAAGCTCTTTGAGGAATGGGACTATTATTTATTTAGTGAAATTCAACTCATCTTTATGATATTATTTGAGATTTTCTTGGCAAAGAAATTCTAATATGGGGGCAGCTGGGTGGCACAATGGATAGAGCACCAGCCCAGAATTCAGGAGGACCCGAGTTCAAATCTGCTCTCAGACACTTAACACTTCCTAGCTGTGTGACCCTGGGCAAGTCACTTAGCCCCAGCCTCAGGGAAAAAAAAAAGAAAAAAAGAAATTCTAATATGATATTGGATTGTTTTGTCATTTCTTTTTCTAATTCATTTTACAAAAGAGTAAATTGAGTCAAACAGGATTAAGTGACTTTCCCAGGTCATACAGGTAAATGTTTGAAGTCAGATTTGAACTCAGGAAATGAGTATTCCTGACACCAGGCCCTGCATTCTATCCACTGTGTCACCTAGCTGCCCAAGGCTATGATAATAAGCATATGAATTATCATATGTCATTCCCAATATTATTTTATTTTTCTGGACTGCCTCTTAATATACTCATGATTCCTTTTTGGTCTTAGTGAACATAAAGCATCAAGGTTCTCAGACCTAGGTCTTAAGATCATAGATTTAGATTTAGAGATGAAAGAGACCTCAGAGGTCATTTATTCCCAATCCTTCATTTTGTAGGATGTGGAAATCAAGGCCCAGAGAAATGAAGTAATTTATTCTGTGTCAAACAAGTAGCAAGAAGTAGATACATTACTTACTTTATTTTATTTTAGTATTGATAATAGTAACAATGGAATTTATGTAGAAATTTGTTAAAACACTGTACAATACTCTTTTTCTTTTGAGGGAGAGCAAGGCAATTGGAATTAAGTGACTTGCACAGAATCACACAACTAGTATATGTTAAATATCTAACATCAGATTTGAACTCAGATTCTCCTGAGTACAGGGCCAAAGCTCTATTACTGCACCATCTAGCTGCCCCATAAATATCTCATTTTATCCTCACAACAACTCTGTGAAGTAGAGGATATAATTATCCCCACTTTATAAATGAGTAAAGTGATGCAGGCCAAAGTTAAGTGATTTGCCCACAATCAAACAAGTAAATATCCGAGACTATATTTGAACTTGTCTTCCTGACTCCAAGTCCAGTGCTCTGTCCACAATGCCACATAGAAACCTTTTGATCTTCTTGGCCCCTGTAAACCATTTGGATCTCTCCAATCTATAATATCCAGCCCCAATTCCTTCATCTCTTTTGTTTGTCTCTGGCCCATTAAGAGAATATCCTGCTCTTGCCTCTCCCTCCCTTTTTCTCTTATTAAACCTAAACCATCTTGGGTATAAGCAAGGATATTGATTTACATATGAATGAGAATATAAAGCCAGAAATAATATTCTAAGTTAAAATAATTAGAAGTATGTTTAAAAGCATTATGTTAGCCTAACTGGGTAGTTTCCAGCTTGTCATTCTGTGCAGCCTAAAGTTCCCTTAACAGAACTCACACCCAGCAGGATATACTTGCTGGCTGTAAACCCACACAGCTGTATCTGTTCATGGCCATCAAAAAAAGAGTCATGACTCATACTCCAGAACACCCTCACATTCCCACATCCCAACCCCACCTTTGTTAAGTCAAGACTCGTCCACTCAACCTCTGGACCAGGCTTATTCACCTACCTGGTTGTGCTGGACCAAAATTTATTCACTATTGTACTATCCTAATCTCAGCTTCAGCCAGCCAAGGAACTTTCTGAAAACTGGTGGGCATTTGATATGCCACCCACATTCCTACATAATCATTAACTAAATAAGATATCTGCCTTTTTATCTAGAGGAAGAAGGCGATATTGCTGGAGCTGTAATTAGTAATTTTTCTAACAAGGGAAAAGGGAGGAGGGGGGATGAGCTCCAGGAAACCAGGAGATTACTATGCTGTTAAAGGACAGGATGCTTAGGGAGCAGACTGGGAGCTGGGAATGCAACAGCCTGAGAGATAAAACTTTCCTAGGGCATCTCAGGCTTTTTATGTTGCTGAAGAGGGTGGAAGCACAATTACCATTGTCACCAAGGCCAAGTGTTGAGGGAAGAGAATATGCCCTAAATTTTCCATCCTGAGACAAAGCTCCAGTGACCCTATCCTAGCTATGGTTCTGAGGGTCCCCTATCATAGATTGCAGAATAATTCAACAAGTCACCCAGTTCATCCCCAGTCTGCATAAGAGCATTCCTTTGTATTAAAGGTCACTGGAGGGCTATCTCTAAGGAAATGATCTAATGGCTTCCCTTCTTATTCTCATACTTACCAAGAACCAAATCTAAAGAGTTTATACAGAGACCAGCCCCAGGTCATCAGTGATAAGTGATCTATGTGAATCATTCTCATTCTAAGAACATCACTTCAATTCAATTCAATAACCATGCGTTAAATGTTTTCACTCTATGGAGCACCACACCAGGCATTAGAAGTACGATATGAGTATAGATAAGATTCTAGATTGTCAGGATTATATAGTAATACACACATAACTATTTTAGTGGTGTCAGAAAGAGAACTTGGAAGTCATCTAGTCCAATCCTCTCATTTTAAAGAAGAAGAAATTGTTCTTCCACGGAGGTTAAATTCAAAGCCATATAGATCTTGAAGGAGGTGGGAAGCTTCCAAAGGCCCAAAGGGAATCCTAACCACCTTCTTCACCCCAAACCAACCTGGGAGCATCTCAGGAAACTGCAAAGCAGTTAGGCCAGGTTCCGTGTCAGAATTTCTTTATGTTTTCCAGGAGTCAAACCTGAGCTGTAAATTAGAATAGCTAGGAAGGACATCCTCTTAAAACAAGTATTGATAGTATTAGAGAGACATTCTCTATTAAAGAAATTGGAAATTACTTTCTCTGTGTGTAGACCATAACCACCTCTCTCAGAAATCATTAGCTCATCCAATGACTATCTATAGTATCTGTTTACTTCCTTCTCATCAAATACATTGTAGAAAAACCTTGCATTTTTCCATACCACAGAGCCCTTAAGACCAACCTCAGTGACCACAGCAAAGAAACCTCTTCCCCTTCCCATTCCTTTTTCAAACAGGAAGACATCGAAGACCTTGACTTCTTCAGCTACCCCCTAATAGACAGCTCTCTTTCTTTACACAAGACAGTGATAGATCCTGGAAGCAGAGCTGGTAGTAGCCAGCCAAATTAGGGATTACTATTTCTTTCCCTAGGGGTACTATGCTCTTATGAAAGAATTTTGGCTCCCCAGACCCTCCTCTTCTCCCAAACTCTGGGTTCCTTTGTCCAGGATATAGCCCATGCTCTGACATTCCTGATTACCTCTGTAACCTTGGGCAAGTTATTGAGGGAAAGAAGGCAAATTGCATTTATCAAGCACTTACTTAGGGCCAGACACAGTGCCCTAGAGATACAAACACAAGGAAAAAGAAAGGTCCTGTCTTAAAGGAGCTTACATTCTAATGATGGAAGCCATCATTAAAGGGAGCTGAAAAGAGAGAGAGGGGAATATATGTATTTCAACATCAGGGGATGGTTTCATGGCCCAGAAGCCAGAAAGAGAGCAAGAAATGGAGTGACAAGCAGCCTCAGTCTCTCCTTACACTGGAGGCTGCAAAAGGAACTCACCAATAAGAAAAAGGCAAAGGCCTAATAGAGAGAAGTTCCATGTTGAGAAGGCGGAGAGTGATTAGGTGTTTTTGAGCAAGGAATCCCCAGGTTCTAAGTAAAGTTTTAGGATGAAGGAGCATGATTTTAAAATCTAGAAGTCCAAAACAGAAGCAGGAAGGGAATTGAGCTCTCCAGATCTCAGTTTTCTCATCTATAAAATGAGAAGCTTGGACTAGGTCTGAGGATCCTTCTAGTTCTAAAGTCCAGGATTTTATACTTTTTGTGTCATAGCTTCTTGGACAAACTGGTAAAGACTATGGGTACCTTGTTAGATTAATTGGGTTTTTTTGTTTTAATCACAGTTGAAAGAGATTCTAAATTATAGTAATAGATTAGTGAAAATAAAGACGCATTTTCCCATCTAAATCCCATCTAAATAAATCCCATCTAAAAAGTCATGTACAATCAGCCATTGAAATAAAACTAGTTTGAGTGATCTTCAAGAAGGTGAGGTGCCACTTTTTGCAGATTAGTGACTAAAGCTGGATTTGAACTCAGGGCTTCCTGAATCTAGACCTAGTGCTCCATCCATTATACCACCAAGCTGTCTTGTAGCTTTTCCAACTTTAGCTTCAATTTCCTCTCTTCACATTTCAGTTGACACACTAGTGGGAAGTCTTTCCTGATTCTCCCCTAAACTTTTCAGCTACTGGTGCTTCCTTCCCCCTCATATTATCTATTATCTATATTATCTATTATATTATATATTATAATATATTATCATATATTTGCTATCTGTGCACTGTTTTATCACTCAAAGTAGAAGCTCCTTGAGGGCAAGCACTATTTCAGTTTTGTCTTTGCAACCCCAGTGCCTGCTGGCCCTTACTAAATGCTTCATAAATATGAAATTACTTGATTTTGTCGTCAGATTTTGCACACCTTAAGAGCTAGGAGCTGAACCTATAATTTCACTGGAATAAGGAACCTCCAAGTGAGCAAGCTCTCTCTACCAATGAATTTCAGCACCTTTTCTGCTTTTTATAGGCTTAGGAAGTGACCCAAAGCACTGAGAACTTGCAGAGGATCACCCAGCTAGTATGTCAAAAGCAGGATATCTTCCTAGATTCAAGGCTGACACTCCAGTCACAGCCTTTAAGAAGTATAGAAATGTGAATCATTTTTTATTATTCCACTACCGCCCTCTCTTCTCTCTCTTGCTGAATCCACAGATCTGGAGCTCAGGACTACTTACTACCTTAAAATTCATAAATTCTTTGAAATGAAGAGATTCCAGAAATCAAATATTTGCATTGTTTCTGAGTAGAAATTCTTTGTTTTCCCCAAAAGGCTTCATTTTTAGTGATAGGCAATTCATCATATCCAACTCATTCCACTCTTGGAGAATTCTAATCATAAGGAGATTATGTTCCCTACCCTTTTATATCAAGCTTAAATCTATTTCTCTGTAACAGTTCTGCCCTCTGGAGTTGAATTTGTACTTCTTTAGCATAAAAAAGCAAGAAGCTAACGCTAAAATCTTGTTACCATATCATGTCTACCTTATAGAGCTCTCATTGTTGGTTCCATGTGTTGACCAGCCCTCAGTCCTGAGTTCCTCACCTAACGCTTTCTCTATCTAACTTGTAATCTTTGAGTTCTTTAGTCTTTGGCTTGTCTACCTTAGTTCTTGGTAAGTTGCTTGATCTGACCCTTGCTAATTGCCAGTTTCTTACTGCTGAATGATGATTCTATCTGCTGTCTTTCTATGGCCCACAGCCATAAACCTTTCTATGGTCCATAAACCAAACCACTAGACCATTCAAAACACTTCTTTGGAACAGCCATGGCCAATACAAAATGTTGCTGAACCAGACAATCTGTAGGTCCCTAAAGTCATTCTATCAATCAATCAACAAACATTTATTAAGTGCCTACTACATACCAATCACTGAGATGAGGATGAAAGATTAAAAAGATTTTATCCTCCTAGAGTTTACCTCTTAAAAGCTTGAGAACCTAGTTCACTGTAGGTGTTTCACATAAATGTTGATTCAGTTAGATAGGTCTAGATCAATGGGGTCAAACTCAAATAGAAATGAGGGACACTAAGCCATACATAAAGATTCCTTCAGACTTAGAAAACCACATAGTGCCATTATCCCTTGACCATGAAAATCTATCAAGACATCCAAATATAATACGGTTTTCTCTCCTCCCTGGGTCTACTCTTCATAAACTAGCTTGAAGTACCTTTGTTCTCTTTCCAGTTTCTTCTGCTTCTACCTAGCCCACTCCCCAATCCCCCATGCTGAGCTAAACTTCCCTAATCACCAGTGAAGACCTCCATCATCTAATCCTGATTTAAGTAAAGTTTTGGCCCTAATTCACTAAGCAAGAAGTCTAGCCTGATCTCTAGTTCCTTCTATGCAATGAGCTCAACTCACACATTCATTCATTTAGTTCATTCAACAGACATTTATTAATCATAAAATCTTTATATTATAATAAATATTTATTTATTAAGCATAAAGTCTAGTGCTCTTTTAAACGAGCCAGACTGCTTCCAGGATAGCAACTGAGACCTGGGTTCAAAGTATCCCAGATGTCTGCCCTTTCAAGAGCTTAGGATGATACATCCTATGCTAGGTAACAGAGATAGGGTCTGGAGGTGTTTGCATTGTACTAGGGGGAAATATGTAAATAAAAATTAAACATGAAATATATATGAATAAAATAAAAAATAATTTTTGGAAAGAAGGTACTAGCAACTAGGGAAATTGGGAAGCACTTCCTATAGAAGATGGCAACTGTGTTGAAACATTCCTTTTCTCCTTTGCCTTTTACCAGGTATCTGGTTCCCTCTTTTTTAAGTTGGGAACTAGAGTTCTTAGATATTTCAGAGAAGGTGTTTTCTTTTAAAATCTGATCAAATTAGATAATAATGTCTATAAAGCTCTTTGCAGATCATAAAACAGTATATTGTCTATTATTTTTGTTGTTTTCAACTCTCAATTTTTCTATCAGCCTATATAACTTCACTAATATGGCTTATCTAAAACCCAGTGGGGCTTAAAATAATTTTTTTTTTAAATTTTCAACACATAGTCTTCTTCCCTTTTTAAAGAGAACTGCTTGTATTCAGAGTGGCCTGTATTTGGACCGATATAGCCACAGCAATTAGGCTAATTCATTAACCTAATATATTAACCTATATAAATACTGTTATAGTATAGATGCTAGAAAGAGAACATCATGACCAAAGTGTATCACACATCAGCATGTGCATTTGGGGGTTCTTCAAAGTCATGTATCCCCATGTCCAGCTCCAGTATTCATTGATAGGGCCAACTTCATATATAAGCAAAGGAGATAGTTGCTCACTTGAGTGCTGTAGTATAGTATAGAAAGATTCTTCAACTGGGAGTTAGGACCTCTGAGTTTTAGATCCATCTCTGCCACCTATTAGTTCTGCCATCTTAGGCAAGTCCTAGAATCCCAGAATCGTGGAATTTTAGAGTTAGAAGGGACCTTAGAAACCAGCTGGTCCAACCAATGCCAGAAAAATAAAACAAGAGAAACATCTACATAACTAGCAAATGCTCATTTAGCCTCTGCTTGAAGACTTCTAAGGAGGGTAAGCTTCCTACCTCTTGACACAACCCATTCCACTCCTAGACAATTTTAAGTCTCAGTAGTTTTGTTCTGATATCAAGCCTAAATTTGCTCTTTTCTCCTTCCATTCATTGCTCATCATTCTTCCCTTTGGGGCCAAAAAGAACAAATCTAATCCCACTTTTATGTGACAGCCCCTATCTAAAGTACATGAAATCATTTAACCTTTTGGGGCCTCAGTTTCCTCATTTGTAAAATGAATGGTATTGGACTTTAATTTGAGCTTTCAAAGTCTTTCCAATTCTAAAATTCTATGATTCTGATTTGAAAAGACTGCTAGTTAAATGCCTCCCTCCTTATAAAAATCTGGGCCTGACTCAGATTTGTCATTTGGTAATTTGGTGAGGAATCATAACAAAACAAGATGCTCAAAATCTAACATATAATAAAAATTTTTTAAGTTTACTTATCCAGAGCAGAGTGAGATATTCCAAGCAGGAAAGGGATCTTCATCCAGGACAAAACATTAGTTGAGTTAAGAACAACTTTCTGTTCTTGTTCACATTGCTGTTTTCCAAGAAGCTCTGGATGTCCTGGCTGTTTTGCACCCAAGTGACCGGATATGATGCTCTGAGCCTTATTCCTCTTAGCCAATCAAATTTCAAGGACAGTTTTTAGCATATTTTAAGGAAAAACTAATTCAACATTCTTCTTTCTAGTCTCAAATTCATAAACAAACTCGAGTCCCTAAACCTTTATTAAATAACTGGTATCAATTTGAGGGCAATGACTGATTGCTTTGTTTTGTCTTTGTCTAGGAGTAGAACAAGTATTGTTGTTGTTGATTGTCCTTTGTTTTCAAAGGGAACCATGACACTGGGAGATGATGCCATATGTGCAATTGAATGAGATTGAAGTGAAGGAAAACTGTGCAAGGTCACCTGCCTCAGTTTCTTCTCCAATCACTGCAAACCCTGTTCATGCCTGAATATGAACATTCACTAGGGATGGTCAGGGAGGGAAGGAAATCTTGGGGCACGTGACTGATGTATGTAAAAGTGAGAATCTTCAGAGGTTTAACCATGTCACTCACCTACTCACTATATTCCCATAGTTTCCTATTACCTTTAGAATCAAATATAAGCTCTGCTGCTTGACACTTAGAGATCTTTACAATATGGCTCTTTGCTACATTCCCAGTCTTCTTACATGGTTCTCCTTTTCCACACTATAATTCTGCTGTTCCTCGTACACTTCATCTCCTTTCTATGTATATATGCATTGCCTTTCCCCTTTGCCTAGAATGTTCCCTCACCTCACCTCCACCTTCTGGAATGCCTAGTTCCTTCAAGGCTAACACAGACACCAATTCTAACATGTGTCCTTTCCTTGTCTATCTTCCTGTCTGTTAATACCTTCTCCTGAAAGGTTGCCTAATCTTTGATGCATATTATTTTTGCATGTAACTGTTTACATATATGTTGTAGCCCCTATTAGAATGTAAGCTCTAAAGATTCAGGCCAATTCCAATGATCTTATGATGATGAGAGCCATCTACATTCAGAGAGAGGACTGTGGGGACTGAGTGTGGGTCACAATGTAGCATTATCATTCTTTTGTTGTTGTTTGCTTTAATTTTTTTTCTTTTTCATTTTTTTTCCTTTTTGATCTGATTTTTCTTGTGCAGCATGATAATTGTATAAATATGTATGCCTATATTGGATTTACATCTATTTTTTCCATGTTTAAAAATAAAAAGAAATAAATTTGAGCTCTGGAAAATAAAAAGAATGTAAGCTCTTTAAGAACAAGGACTATTTCACTTTCTATCACTGACACCTAACACACTACTTAGTACTTGGATGCCTGATAGATGCTCGTTGATGGATTGACTGAAGGTCAATTCCCCCATTGGAAACCAGTGTTCCTTATGAATGATTTTGAATGAAGCTATTGGCTTTATTGTGGATGGATAACTTGCCAATGAGCGAAACTCTCCTCTTTTCTCCAGGTGGCTATTGTGGCTTCTGTTTGTGGCAGACTCTTCATTGACAGACAACAGTCTCAAGCACCCTGGACAAAATGACTCTTGCAGGTAGGTGCCAGAAGTTGCTTGTACCATAAGCATTTATAGGAAATGCAAGAGAAATGCTAGACTGGAGTGATTTAGAAAGATAATAAGGTTAGGGTTTGGTTGGGTGAGATGTGGTCCATCTACTTCATGATTCTATGTGGGGAGGATAGCCTATGAAGGACTCCATAAGGAGAGAACAGGGATGAATGACAGCAAAATTCAATTTTGACTTTTACCATCAAAGGAAAAGCAATTCTGCCAAATGATTTCGAAATTAATTTCTATTTTCTCTAGATATTTTACAATTGCTCATTTGTGAGCTTTTTTTCCCCCTCCCAATAGAACATATGCTTCTTGGGAGAAGAGACTGTTTCATTTTTCCTTGTATCCCTATCACATATTTATTAAGCACATTGGTGCTTACTAAATGTGTAATGAACTGAATTGAAGTAAGTTGTGCTAAGGGCAATGAGCACTTAGCTTGCCAAAGTTCTTCATTTAACAAATAAATGCACAAAGCACTGATAGGAATAGAAGAATGAATAAGATCTGTTGGGGAGAGTAAAAGATATGTACATAAATAACTACTATGATGCCAGATAGATATGATGTGTGCCATGGGGAAGGAACATGGTACAGACTAAGCATGTAATTTTATTGGTGTGAGAAAATTCCTGGTATGGAAACCCCCTTCACCAGTGCAGATCAGTAACCTTCCTGTATTCTAAGAGGGTTGCCTGAAGCCCCAGGACAAGAAACTGGGTTACAAGCAGGCCTCCTGAATCCACTGAAGCATGTTGCTTTTTGACAAATGTCAGAATAAAGATTTGAGGGTTCAGAAAAAAGAAGGATCTTTGTCTTTCAAGTGTTCTCCTAACATTTGTCAGAACTATTATTTATCAAGTTCAGCAAATGGGTAGGGTTAGAATTATTCCCCTTTTATGACTCTACACTTTTGGGGACTTACAAAACCACCTAGGAACCATACTGATTATCTGGATTGTGAAAAATAAGCCTCTTTTCCTAAAGACTTGATGGAAAACAAAAGGACAAAGTAGGACTCCCTAGGAGAGTTAGAAAGGCTGAGAAATACCCAGGATAAAGAGACAAAGTGAGCAGAGCAGAGATCCGTACATTTGGGATCTAAATATTCTTTCTCAGTTATGGTCCCTGCTTCAGACTATGAAGCTTGGGTTTCAAAAAAATTGCCAGGGAATAAACAAGGGATGCCAGGAGGAGAGCCAGGAGGTGAGAAAGAGGGAGAAAATTGCCTTCTCTCTTCCATACCCAAGAGCTCATGTGTCAGATGGATCCCTAAAAGTGAAGTAAGCAGAGTACAAGAAAGTGAAGCTTAAAGGGCCTTAGCCTAGGCCCCAGGCTCTCCTCTGCCACTTATTAATTGTGGAATAGTATAAAGTGCTAGCGTGGGAGCTTGATACAAATTCCAGCCCCTGCTGGAATAAGGAAATAAAAGGAAATGCAAGAGAAATGCTAGGCTGAAGTGATTTACAAAGATGTAAGGTTAGGGTGGGGTGGGGTGAGATGTGGTCCACCTAGTCCATGATTCTATCTGGGGAGGATGGGTGATAGCCTGTGAAGGACTCCAAGGAGAGAACAGGGATGTCACTGGTCACAACTTCTCTGAGATGTTTCCTCACATGTAAGATGAGGAAATTGTACTAGATGACCTATGGGATCTCTTTGGTGTAAATAAATCTATGATCCCAAACCCCCATTTTATAAAGGGGGCTTGCTCAGAGGGAAGAAGGATTCATCTACCTCAATGATTTCCAAGGTCCCTTACCCATCATTTATGGCCCTCCCTCTCTGAGCCTCAGTTTCTTTGTCTGTAAAATGGCAGTGTTGGAACATAGATTAAAGGGCTGAAAGACACTCCAGAAACCAACTAGTCCAACCTATTCATTTTACAAATGAGAAGTCTGCCCAGGTTTTCTGAGGTAGCAACTGAACAGTAGGCTGGTATTCGAGCCCAAAGTCAGTCCTCTCCTGTATCACAATGGCTTAAGGTCCCTTCGGAGATCCTGGAGACCTTTAACAGGCAAGCCTAAAGGGTGTGTGTTTGGGGATGAAGGAAATGACCCTCAATACACCCCGAGAGCCAAATAAGAGCCTGATGGGGGAATCAAAATGAAGGTTTGCAAGGCAGTAGGAGAGGAGCTACAGGGTGGGTCAGTACCCTCTCAATTTGAAACCACATGGAGACCCTGAACTTAGCCTGGCAAAGTTTTCTATCTCAGTGAATTCCTGACCAATGTTTCCACAGCATATAAAGAGAAGATGAAAGAGCTCCCCCTAGTGTCCCTCTTCTGTTCCTGTTTCCTGGCTGATCCCCTGAATAAATCATCTTATAAATATGATGGTAAGTGACAAGATCCTGATTCTGAAAGCTGATAGATAAGATTCCTAGAGTTCTTTGTATCCTAATTATCCATCCCCATTTCATAGCACACTTCCATGCCATCGCCATCTTTTCCCAGATTATAGTCAAATCTTAGTAGCACACATAAATATACATGTACACCATATACACATATATACACATACATACACACATGCACATATATAGCTACATGCACATATATACATATGTGTGTATGTGTGTATATATATTTAAAAAAATTTTTTTTAAATACACACACACAGAGCTTCCTCTTAGGTTACAGAATCCAGGTTCAAATCCTGTTTCTGATACTTCTATGCTGGGTGACTTTGAAGGAATTACTTAATTCCTTTGCATCTCAATTCTCTTATCTTCAAATTGAGAGGATTGAGTGAGATGGTATCTGAGGCCTCTTCTAGTGCTAGTTAAGTTTGAGTCTAAATAGCATGATGAAGGCATATATATATATATATATATATATATATATATATATATATATATATATATATATATATCCCTATAGTATTAAGGAATATTTAGGTAGCCATAATAAAACTGCCTTTTAAGCTCTCAAAGAGAGTGAATCGTAACGAATTCATAAGAGATTGAAATTTCCTTGACAATGAGTTTCCTGGTAGATGGAGGAAAGAGTGGATTAAGCTTAAAGAGAAAGAGAATGGATAAAGCATCCCTCCTTAACTGAGGTAAGATTTTTCTAGCCGAAGTTGACCTGAGAGTTAGAGGATGAGAAGAAAGAGAAGGAGGAGGAGAAGGAAGAAGAAGAGGAGGAAGAGAAAGGAGGAGGAGCAAAATGTGGAGGAAAAGGAGGAGGAAGAAGAGACTACAGGAGAAAAAGCTGGGAGTACTGACCCCAGGAAGTGTGTATAGTTTGGTTGACAAACAATAAGTAGATGGATGGTGGGTGGAGAAAAGTGCAGTATGTGTTGACTATGTCACTGTGGAAGATCAGGGTTTCTCTGATGGCTCATAAGGAGGCTTAAAAAAGGAGCCAATGGGACTGAAACTGATGATGCTAATTGTCATGATTTGTGATACTTGAGTTCCATGTACATTTGATGACTAGGTGGCTCCTCTTTGACAAGTTAAAACTTTCCTCTTATTTAAAGCCCTCAACAAATATTTTAATAATAATAATAGCTTATTATTTTTCAAAATACATATAAAGATAGTTTTCAGCATTCACCTTTGCAAAATCTTGTGTTTCAAATTTTTCTTCTTCTTCCCTCCTATCCCCTCCCCTAGATGGCAAGTAATCCAATGTAGGTTAGACATGCTCAATTCTTCTAAATATATTTCCACATTTATCATGTTGCACAAGAAAAATCACAATCAAAGGGGAAAAAATGAGAAAGAAAAAAACAAGCAAGGAAACAACAACAACAAAAAGGTGAAAATATTATGCTGTGATGTACACTCAGTCCCCATAGTTCTCTCTCTCTGGATGTAGATGGCTCTCTCCATCATGTCTGTTGGAATTGGTCTGAATCATCTCATATTCAACAAACATTTAGTAAACGTTTGATATGTGCTAGATGCTAGGGACAAAACAAAATATCCCTAAGGATAAGGGGCATGCATCCTGTTGATCACAATCTCTTCCAGTTCCATAAGGTCCATTAGACTGAGGGGTTAGGTTACAAGCTTTGTACTTTGACTTCTCAAGACTGGCCAAAATTAAAGAGAAATGTCTTAGGCCTTTATGACTATCCTCACTTCTACTCCCCCACAGACCGCAAATATCCTTGTTCCCGTTTTATATGTGATTAGCATTTGAATGTGTGTATGTATTATATTGTTTCATGTGTAGTTTCTCCCATTAGAAAGCAAGTTATTGAAAATACATAAATATGTATGTATGCATGTATATACACATATACATGTTGTCTCTCCTATCAGAAAGCTTTTTTGAAGGCAGAAACAGTTTTGTTTTCACCTTTGTATACCCAAAGTCTAACACAGTGCTTGATATATAGCAAGTACTTAATAAATGCTTGCTATGGGTTGATTAATTGATTGATCACATATATGTTTTTAGAGGTATTTTATGAGTAATACCCACATGAGCAAAGGAAGAGTAGGTCTCCAAAATGGTAATATTGCTGAGAAATTACTCTTGGAAATCACTACAGTAAGCATCTAATGAATCTTAAGAGCTGGAGACCAAAAGGAAACTTTCAGAGACTAAAAATCACCACATGCCCCAGTATTTCCCTGATGTACAGGTGTGCATGTGCACACATACACACACACACACACACACACACACACACACAAACACATTCTCCCAATAGTTTGTTCAGGGTCTTAGCATCTGACTACCACCTCCTCTGCTCCCTACAGCAGACACCGTGGCTCTGAACTGGTGTGTTATTTCTGACATGGAAGTTATAGAACTGAATAAATGCACCTCAGGTCAGTCCTTTGAGGTCATCCTGAAGCCACCCTCCTTTGATGGGGTACCAGAGTTCAATGCTTCACTGCCCCGGAGGCGAGACCCATCCTTGGAGGAGATTCAAAAGAAGTTAGAAGCTGCAGAAGAGAGACGAAAGGTGAGTTTCATTTCTTGCATTCTTCCTCCAAGAAAAAGAAAGTTAGGAGAAGGGTGGCATTTGTGTGGCCAGGGTAGGAGCAAGAAAGAAGAGCTAGGTCATAGGCTGATAGATGAAAATAGAAAAATATCCTAGAGGAGAGAAAAAAAAGGAAAGTGAGTCAATTATAAAGACTGGCAAGGGGAAAGAATAGGGATGTGAAGTGATGACACAGAGCTGGCTTTCAACTAGAATAGATGTATGAATATTTTTCAGTCATCTTTCCATCCTGTCCAACTTTTCATGATCCCATTTAGAATTTTCTTGGTAAAGATACTGAAGTGCTTTGCCATTTCCTTGTCCACTCATTTTACAGATGAGGAAACAGAGGCAAACAATATTGCATGACTTGTCCAGAGTCACATAGTTAATAAGTGTCTGAAGCCAGATTTAAACTCAGGAAGATAAGTCTTCTTGACTCCAGGTCTGGTGCTCTTCTACTACAGAAAGAATAGTTTGATGTCTCTATGAATATTTGCTGAGTACCTATTATATGAAAGACACAGGGCTAAAAAGTGATACAGAGAAATATAAGCCATAGTCCCCATTCTGACAGAGCTTAGAATTCAATCCAAGAAGAAACTATATATTATCTTTAATAGATATGCTCTCTAATACAGTCTCCCAAAAGTCTAGTGTATTTTGAGCTATTAAAGCTAAAAATGCTTAGAACATCTCAAGTTTTAGAGCCATTAAAATAAAAAAATTGTTAAAATAGCTTAAAATGCTTAACATTTTAAGTTATTAAAGCTTAAAATGCACTAAGACTTTTGGGTCACTTTATATGAGGTATATACATATATATATTATATATATACACATGTACATGCATATATTGTATATATGTATACATATAATGTACATGTGTATATGTATATGCATTGTGTGTGTTCATATTTAGATAAATAAAATTGTCCTAAATACAGTGCTTTTAAGTTTGCAAAACACCTTACATATATGATTTCATTTGAGCTTCAAAACTGTGAATAAATTACTATAGATATTATTTTTTCCATTTTTCAAACAAGGAAATTAAAATGCAGAGGTATTAATTGACTTACCCATGATCAAACAGCTAGTGTTGAAGCTATATTTTTCTAATAAGTCCAGCATTCTAGTTACAACCTCATTTTTTCTGCTTCATATAGTCTGAGTGCCAAATAAATCATCAAGCTCAACTGCTTTTGTTGTCATCATCCTTATCATTTTTGTTATTGTTCTGGACCTATGATTTCATCAATGTGGAAACTCCCTCCACTGGTTCAGAACAGCCTCACACCTGTACTTTATAGTCTCAGAGTTGCTTGGGGCATTGAGGGGATAAGTGGCTTGGTCAGGCTCACTTGGTAATGTCAGATGTAGGGCCTGAACCCATAAGTTCCTGACTCCAAAGCTGAGGTTTAGTCACTCATACCCCCTGACAATAGGACCTTGAAGGAAACAGGGACAAGGTGGGGTGGGGGAATTCAACATATTAGAGAAGTTGAAATGGTAAGTGGAAACGGAAAAATAAAAATCACCCAAGAACTTAAGGGACATGGAAGCTGGATAAATTAAGGAAAATGAGCTAGAAGAGGTGGGATGTGAAGTTCAGGAGAGGTGGGAGATAGGTACAAAGAAATAAGCCTGATTGCTCTGAATTTCAGCCAAAAGGAGAGGTGTGAGATTAAGTGTGCTCATGATTAAGGTGAGGACAATCAGGTTGAGCATCAGTATACTGATTTTCATGGGCCACCTCCCCTTCTTGTGCCTACCTAGTACCAAGAAGCTGAGCTCCTGAAACATTTAGCTGAGAAGCGAGAGCATGAGCGGGAGGTGATCCAAAAAGCCATTGAGGAAAATAACAACTTCATTAAAATGGCAAAGGAAAAGCTGACACAAAAAATGGAATCCAATAAGGAGAACCGGGAAGCCCATCTCGCTGCCATGTTGGAACGTCTGCAAGAGAAGGTAAGTGGGTCCCAAAGCAGATTGTAATGCCTCTGATACCAGCTTCTTTCCTGCATGGTGAGTAAGCATCTTACTGAGGGAG
This sequence comes from Sminthopsis crassicaudata, assembly GCF_048593235.1. Classification (NCBI taxonomy): domain Eukaryota; kingdom Metazoa; phylum Chordata; class Mammalia; order Dasyuromorphia; family Dasyuridae; genus Sminthopsis; species Sminthopsis crassicaudata. The sequence goes on along the minus strand of NC_133618.1, from coordinate 226,636,739 downwards.
GGAGGAACCTATTTTAGTTAGTGGGCTTTTTTAGGAAGTAGAATTCTCTAAGCATTCCATTGAAAGTGTATTCATATACATACAAACATATATAATGTATCTTGTGTGTTCTAGCATAAATATATATAGTAAACATCATATTTATATAATATATAATTACATGACATATGATTATATGATATGTAATATTTATGATGATATATTATACATATAATATAAATGTTAAATTTATATATACATATGTAAAATATTCACATACATATTTGTATCTAATGGTAACCATATCTAGGGTAGGGGGCAGAGGGAGGAAAGAAGAAGAAAAGATAAATTTACATAATAATTTTATTATATTTAACAGGTATAGCAAGTTGTACATAAGAGACTTGCAGTTTCATGTGAGATCAGTTTTTAAAAAAAAATTCTGTTAGAAAATATGTTTTATTTCATAACTTAAAATAAATTTTCAAAAGAAAGTATATTCCTAAATAGATTAGAGCATATTGGGCAAGAAATATCCATTTCTCCTCTCCCACTTAAATCTTCATGGTTGGAGTGGGATGGAAAGGTCATATTCTCAAGGAATAGTTATGCAATAGATATTATCAGGTCTTCAATCCTTTCTCTAGCCATAAATAACCAGATAGGATCAGTGAAAAGATACTGGCTTGAGCTCTTGGCTTAAGTCCAAAGAATGATAATCTTAGGTGCCCATTTTTCTCAGAGATGAATGGAGTAGACTGAGGTAAACATAGATCCTTACAGTTTACTGCCTTCAGTCAATAAAAGAAGAGTTACCAAAAGCTGAGAAACCCAAGAGGTAGGAGGTAGGTTTCACATGGCAATGAGGTCCAATAGAAAGAGTACTCCATTAAGAAGGCCTTGATTACCTGTTTTGCCTAGCACAAAACCTTTTATCGCCTGGATTCTTGGTTTCCTCCTGTGACAGATGATTCCCAGGGTCCCTTCTAGCTTGAAGACCCTATATAGCAGTCTATTCTGCTAAGAACATAATGGTCTCATTTCCCTGGTGTCAAGGCTAGGGTAGCTGACTCTGAGCCTCCTGCAACTCCCAGGAGACAGCTCCAGCTATGTGTTTTGTTTCTAGGAGCCGCCCACTGCCCCGGTGACTCCCGGGACCCCGATCAGTGGCTTTCGTCCCATGGTGAGCAGCGTGGCCCCCATTCTCCCCCACCTTCCCCAAAAATTACATAGCTACCCTTGGCTACAAAAGTCAAAAATTGTTTTCCTTTCTGAAGGAAGTAAAAATGCCAGTGTTACTTAGGCTCCCTAAGAAAATCTGACATTATAGGATGGTAATACAGGACTCCAAACCTCATCTTATGAAGGTAGTGAGAATTCCAGCCAAGGGTTATGTGGAATTGTTCCAGGCTTTCAGCAGTATGATCTGAAACATGCCACCTAGAGAAAGAAATCAGTGGGGAAAAAAGAAATAGGCTTTCGGAAAGGAAATAGGAAAAAATGGCTGGTGCTAGACTGTCTTATTTCTGAAGAAAATAAGCCCAAAACTTGCCCTGATACTGTTCATGAAGAGTTCTGGAAATGGAGTTTATAAATGACTGGAAGTACATAGGACAAGTGGGGAAAGGTCAGATTTAAATTCAAGGGAACTGGTTTCAAATTCCCACTTTGCCATTTTTTATGTAACGTTGGGCAAATCGCTTAATAAATCACTGTGAAGCTCTTTTTCTGCATTCATTTGGAGAGATAATTTCAGGTTGGAATGGATGATTTCTCCCTAGATCTCAATCTATGCCTCTAGGATCCTGTTATTCCAAGAATGTTCAGGGACTCCAGGTGATGATGGGAGTTATTTAGGTATGGCTGTAGATTCAGGGCCAAATACCTAGAGATCTATATAAAATGGCTCTGGGGTAAAAGATTAGATAGGAAGATTAGATTAGGGAGCCTTTAGGGGTCTAAAATCAGCTAAGGAGGAGAGGCATCTGTGTTGATTTCATACCCCCCATTTCCTAAGTTTCTCTCTCCCTATATTAAGCATAACACTTTACACTAAGAAATGGTAAATGAATGAATGAATATATTGAATCTGCTAACCTACATTGAGCCCTATAGGCTCACACCAGGAATACTTTTATTGTTTTAGAGCTTCAGGGATTTCTAAAATCTCTCTAGAAAGATATTTATTTAGGCTTAGATTTAGGTTTAGCATTGAACTAATTCAGAGTGTCTATATTAAGTCTGATGTGATACTTGTTTTACAGAAAAAGTGATTTCATATTGTACATAGTGTTAGACACAATTAATAATCTTATTGATTTTGCTGAAATGCTTTTTTCTCTTTATTATGATTGTAATGCAATACTTGTGGGATCGATGCCAAAATCTCTCAGGCAAGGCATCTTGGGAGATGAAACTTTCCTTCCCAAAACTGCTGCAAGAGAAGAAAGGGAGTGGGGTTGAAATCTTCACAGACTATTACTATCTATGCTTTCTGAGTCAGTTTGGAAGTGGAACTCTATCCTCCAGCTCCTCTTAGCTCTTCCGTCGCTTCGTCCCTTGCCCTTGCCTTCTAGGTCTGGGTGGGATGACAGTTAAGCCACAGTATCTTACTCTCTAGATGAACTATATTTACAATTACAACTAGATACTTCTTCTAGAGATAAAATGATCACATGAATATAAGCTTAAAAATAATTTTAAAATATATATAATAAATGGTTCACAAAACACCCCCCAACCAGAATGTAGGATTCTAGTTTACTCTGTTAAATATAAACTCTATAGAGCTATACCCCACCCTACACACACACACACACACATACATACCCCATATGCACACACTGAACTTTAAAGGCTTTTAAAATCATACTGTGCCAGACAACGGAGAATGAATTCCTTTTATGTAAATGAATCAAGCTTAACAAAGAACCCCACTCCACAGTAAGAAATCTGCAGAAAGGCAATAAAAGATACTGAGATTGAATCTCAGTTGAGAAGGACAATGAGTAGGGGAAATAGGAAGGAGAAAGAAAATACCTCTCAGGTATTCCCTCAGGTTTTTGGATACCCTTCTGGTTACCACTGTGTCCTCTACTCAAGGTGGGTGATGACACTGGATTTCCCAAAGGGAACCCAGTCAGTCTCAACCATAATGTTGCCTTTCTTTGTATCTCAGCACTTAGTACAGTGACTGGTACTTAGGAAGCATTTAATAAAGATTTGTTGAAAAGACTGATTCGATTTAAACCAGCCAGACACCACTGCCATCTTAGCTCTTGCCCAACCCCTTCAAATTCTGCATGGTTCTGAGATCTCATGTTGTCATATATCATGTTTTGTACAGTATTTTATCCATCTTCTCATGGCCTACGATGGGATGGTGGGGAGAAATGAAGGAAAGAGAAGAAAACTATCTCACAAGGTGCTCATCTGAAAGACTGTCCAGCCTGGTAGGAGTTGTCAGAAAATTATCTCCACTGGTATAGCCCTGGAGAATCTAGAGTCATCTCCACATTATGATGAGATAATGGAGGAAGATTTTTAGTGTAGAAACATACATGATAGCAGACAATAAATCCTGATTAAGTGCCTACTTTATGCCAGTGGTGTTAAGTTCTAGGGCTATAAAGATAAAAATACAATGTCTGCTCTCGAGGGAAAAAACATTCAAAACAACTATAGACAAACAAGTTACAGACAGAATAAGTTTCACATAATCAGTAGAGGGAAAGGCACACAAAGTATGCCCTTATTCCCCATCTATTCCAATAAGTTCACCATCATTATACCCAAACACTCTCCCAAAAATATAATTACACATTCACATGCCTAACTACATGTACTTTATACACACACACACACACACACACACACACACACACACACACACATAGAGGTAGAGATGTTTCAAAGAACAAATGAATAAAAGGATAAAAGATGGTGGGATAGTCATGGCAAATAGAAGAGTGATCAAAAGTAGACAGGAGGCAGCATTATGTAATGAAAAGAGTATTGACTCTAGAATCAGAGGTTTGGGGTTCAAATTCTCTTGATGACCAGAGATCTATCTCTTAATATTTCTAGAAGGTACTAGAGGTTACCTTACTTTCCTCATCTGTAAAGTAAGGATGTCAAACTAGATGCTCTTCTGAGATTCTTTCCAGTTCAAAGTTCATTATTTTGTGATCTATGTTGGAGGTTCATCTGATGATTATTACCTTAATGCCAAATCACCAAACCTCCCTGGGCTCTGTTTTTTTTTCATCTACAAAGTGACAGGTTTGGGCTAAGTGAACTCAAAGACCATTCTAGTTTGATATTGATGATCCTTTTAAGGTAAAAGCCACATGAGAAGGAGAAGGGAAATAAGTAGGTACATAATAAAGGAAAATATGATTATGGGAGAGCAAATAGTGATTTTTACACTCTGATGATGATGATGACAATCAGAATTTATATAGTGCTTTAAAGTTTGCAAAATTATAATTCATAATTTATTATAATTAAATTATTAATTATAACTAATATATTAATGAAATTATAATTTATGTATATATAAAATCTCTGGGGGAAATGTGGTGATGCAACAGATAGAGTGTCAAGTCTCATCTTCTTGAGTTCACATTTGGCCCTATGTACTTACTAGCTGTGTGACCCTGGACAGGTCATTTAATCCTGTTCACCTCTTCATCTGTAAAATGAGCTGGAGAAGAAAATGGCAAAATATTCCTATCTTTGCTCAGAAAACTCCAAAACGGGTCATGAGGAATCAGACAGGACTGAAATGACTGAACAAAAATAGGAACAATATGTAAAATTTTATTTGATCTTTATAACAAGCCCATGACATAAATGATATTTTTACAGATAAGGAGACTGTTATGTATGTACATCCAGATATGGGTAGCAGTCAGGGCACAGGGAGCCTGCCTGCTCTATGAGCTCAAAGGCCTCCACTCAGAAAGCAATTCAAATGAGTTCTGCCACTCTTACTATTCCAGGTCTCCCATCCTCTTACTCTTACTCTTAAAAGTGGAGCCACCTAACCCACCCTATTCCCATCTCTCCTTTCTAGGATAAACATGCTGAAGAGGTTCGGAAAAACAAGGAGCTGAAGGAAGAGGCCTCCAGGTAAAGACCCTGAGGCAAGAAGAAATTTGGACCAGCAGCTCCAGCAGCAGTGGTGGCGGCTATCCCAGAACTGGGGTTTTTGGGGGGAGGGGGAGGGTAGTGGCCAAGGGAAGTTTCCTCTGCTTTCTTTGTTTGTACATGTAAAGAGTTGACCAGTGAAGCCATTCCTATTTGTTTCTGGGGAACAATGATGGGGTGGGAGAGGGGAGAGAAAGAGACTTGGAAAAAAGAAGGTCAGAGAGGGACCCATGGGGCCCTCATAGCTATTACACCCAGAGAAGCTCAGAATTGCATCCTCCACACTTTTTTCCCCCATTTCTTTGGCTGGGTATCAAGCATTGGACCAACAAGTCTTCAGGGTGGGTGGGTATGGGCAAAAAAAAAAGATGTTGGAAACAGGGGGAATAGAAATTAGTGGTGAAGTGGAAAGTACCTGGGTGGAAAGGAGTATCGAAGTGGTTTAAGCTAAGATCCTCAAACCTTTAAACTGGCCGGAGGGAGGCATGCTCAGCAGGTGTATTGTTTCCATCCTATAACAGGTGGGATGACCCACTGTTAGTGTGGGCGTCGTGCCCCACATATGTGTGTGTTTTTACATTCATCTTTTGATCTTCATTACAAATGGAATATTTACTCCATGTCTCTTGTTCTTTTTTCCTGTCCCCAAAAGGCCCAACTGGTAAAATATTGATGTTTGATGCTCCAGAATGGTTCATGATACTCCTTATCTTTGTCCTCAGCAGTGCTTTGGCCATGCAAGGAGGTGGAGGGTGGGGAGAGCAGGATAGAATCTTGCCAGTATCATCATCCCATTTTTAGTAACCATAAGAGTTTACATTATGATCGCATTATACTATGCATCAATGAAGTGCTTTCACATCCATCGCCTCGCTGTCTCCTTACAACTCCGTGAAGTCAGTGGGCCAAATATTTTCCCCCTTTATATATGAGGAGAATGAGGTTCAGAGAGATTGTGGCACGTCCAAGGTCATACAGCTTAGAAGGAGCAGAGCTGGCAGTTGAATCGAGATCTTTGGACATTAAGTCCAGTCCTTCCCTTACTACGTCTGCTACCACTCCATAGAACTGCAAGATCAGCACATTTCTGGCCCCCTCCTTGGCAGTGTCTCACTAAATATCTGTGATTGCTAAGGTGTCATGCTAGATAGATCACAGGGAAGATGCTGTCTTGCCCTCAGTGGAGGAACTAGTATTTTAACATGGTTCCCAAGGCTCTCTGAAATCTGAGGCTAAGGCTAAGGAGACTCTTTTTAAGAAGAAAACCCATTTTAATTTGGGATGAGGCTAGAAGGAAGTGAGCATTAATAGGGCCTGGAAGAGAATTCAGTTTGTTGGGCCCAGAGTGGAAAACCTGTAGCCAAAGGAGCTTTTTAAATCTCTTTTCCTAATTTAGAGGGGCCAGGGGTTTTATCTTTTAGGTCAGTGGTCCTCTGGCTCAGAAAGAAGCCTTAGGGACTCTACACAGGAAGTCCATCTTTTGAGAACAGCAGAAGTCCCAGGCAGGAACTGGGGGAAAGGGAAGGATGAATGTGGTATCAGGGATTCCCTCCCACTTGGGCAGATACTGTGTATTTTTGTATACAGCTTTGCAAATAAACCACCTTGGTACTATGTTCTTTCTCATCTCCCGTGCCCTGACTCAGCTTCCTTTTGTAAGGGGGTGGGGAGCAGACACATTTATTAATCTCAACTATGTGCCTCAGAGGAAAGACACAAGTATGAACAAAGACTTCCATGTAATAGAACCTGGTAATTAGAATACCTTGTGTAAGTTTTGTGTAAGATCTTGAAACACACTGGGTTCAGTCTTGGGGCCTCTCTACAAAAAATCTTGATAACTTGTGCCCCTATACTCACAGTTTCCCCCAGGGGAACAAAACAATCAAGTTCACATTTTTTCCTAAGGGCTCTCAACTCTTCTCTACAAGCATTCAGGCTAACAAAATTATTAAAATGATTCAAGACAATAAGGGACCTGAGAGGGCTCATATCTGAGTCTTTAACAAAGCAGTTGGGAAAATCCTCCCAGAGAGCTCCATTTCCCTTCTCAGAAGTTTGGTTCATGGTCTCATAACATGGTCTCACACTGAGCACCAATGAGTAAAATTGCTAATCTGAGTGCATCCTGAGATTGGGCCAGTCTCCCATCTGGTGCTTCTCCCTGATAGATCTGATAGGTCAATGAGATTCCCTTACTGGGGTCCACAGCTCTCAATGTGGTAGCCATCAACAGGTGAACTCCCTTGTTTCCCTCCACACCTAGTCTCACTCCTGAACTCACTGCATGGCTCTGGCTGTCTGTATTGGCACCTGTTCCTCTTCTGTGTGACATCTCTAGTCACTCACCTCCTACAAGGCCTGCCAACCCAGAAGTTCCTTCTAGTCCTTCCTGTGCATTTGCCCTCAGGCTTCCCATCTGTCTTATGTGTGGGTGGCTGGAACTGGGGGGGAAGAGAGTGCTGGCCCAACTCCTATCAGCACATGGCTGCTACATCTGCTGTGTAGAAGTGAGAGTTGGCATAGCATCAGTTTATGTTAAGACTACAGAAAAAATGGCAGTCACAGAGTCTCCTAACCTTGGAATTGGAAGGTATCTAAAAAGTCATCTTAGTCTAAGCCACACATGAACAAGACTCCCCTCTATAGTGTACTGCCAATTAGGCATTCAATTAGGTAGTCAGTTGCTCAGCCTTTGCTTGAAGAACTTCAATGACAAGGAGTTCAGCATTTTCTGTTCTACTTTTAGGGGAGTGGGGGAGCCAGTAACAATTATGAAAGTTTTTTCTCACAATTCACATTGCAACTTCACCAGATACTTCTAATCTTACTCTCTGGGGCCAAGCAGAACTGCTCATCTCCCTTTAAATACCTGAAGATAGTTATTGTGTCTCTGCTAAATATCCCCAGTTCCCTCAATCAAAATAATAATAACAGCTAGCATTTAGATAGTGCTTTAAGGTTTGCAGAACACAGTACATTGTCACATCATTGGATCCCCATAAGGAGATCTATGAGATAGGTACTATTATTATCCCCTCTTATCAACAAAGAAATTGAAGCTGAGAAGTTAACAGGGCAACATAACTGATAAGAATATGAGAGAGAATTTGAACTCAAGTCTTCCTGAATACAATTTATGCTCTTACCCATTGTGCCATCTAGCTGCCCAAATCAATTGACTCTTATGTGGTCCTTCACTATGCTAGTTACCTTTCTCTGGGTGCTCTCCAGCTAACAAATGTCCTCTTTAAATAGCACATAACTGAACACAATACTCCAGATATGAGATTACCTAGGGCTATTATCTCCTTATTCCTGAATGTTGTAGCTCAGAGGTTCATGCTGACTCAGACCTTGTAAACTTTCTTGACATTTATCTCACAGTGTTGACTGACGTTGAGCTTTTGGTCTGCTAAAACCACCAGATTGGGTGTGGGGTTTTTTTTGGTTTTTTTCCTGAGACAATTGGGGTTAAGTGACTTGCTTAGGGTCACACAGCCAGGAAGTGTTAAGTGTCTGAGGCCAGATTTGAACTCAGGTCCTCCTGACTTCAAGGCTGGTACTCTATCCACTTTGCCACCTAGCTGTCCCAACAGTTTGTATTTAAAAAAAAAAAAAAACCACACACACACACACAAACCAATCTGGTAGAGAACCACCATGTGATAAGTATTAAAAATGGAGAAAGGAACAGGGAGAGGGAGAGAAAAGAAAGTAATGATGACTCTGAGAGAGAGGGCAAATTGAAACTAAATGCATTCTCTTCAATATAGAATTGATAGGATTTATTTTTAAATTTTTTTAAACTAACAATTTATTTTCAAAATATATGCAAAATACATGTTCAATTCTTCTAAACATATTTCCACATTTATCATGCTACACTTGAAAAATCAAATCAAAATGGAAAAAAAAAATGAGAAACGGGGGGAAAGGGAGACAAGCAAACAACAACAGAAAAGATGAAAATACTATGTTGTGATCCATATTCAGTCTCCATAGTACTCTTTCTGGATGGAGATGGCTGTCCTCAGCATGTCTATTGGAATTGGCCTGAATCACCTCATTGTTGAAAAAAGTCAAGTTCATCAGAGTTGATCATCACAATCTTTTTTCTGTGTACAATATTCTCTTGGTTCTACTCGCTTCACTTAGAATCAGTTCATGTTAAGTTTCTCCAGCCTCTCTGAAATCATCCTGCTGCTCATTTCTTATATGACAACATTCCATTATATTCATATACCATAACTTATTCATCCAAACCCCAACTGATGGTAACCCATAGGATTTAGAGTCAAATGAGACCTTAGAAGGAAGCCAAAAGAGACAACCCTTGACCTCCTCTTTCCCCTCCCCCATCCCAATCTACCCAGATCTTGGAGAGTCCCAGCCTGAACTAGCATTAAGAGAACCAACCTTCCCAGGCAAAGACCACTCAGACCCCACACTCCAATCTTCCAACCAATGACATCTTTCTATTAGACAATAACTCCATCCTCCAATCCTATACCATTCTTACTGTTAGAAGTACTTCCTCCTTTCCAGTGGTGGTGAGTCAGTACTCTCCAGGATCCCTGCTCCACAGGAAAGATGTACTATCAATACCATCTCCCCTACAGATGAGCCTCCATATGTGTCATCTCCTTCAGTTAGAGTGTGAGCTTTGTGAGAGTAGAACTTATTTTTTTCTTTGTATCCCCAGAGCCTAGCACATCATTTGAAGCATAATAAATGCTTAAGAATACTTTTTCATTCATTCCTGATCCTGTCCTAGCAGAATTTAGACATTGCTATTAATGAGGTAAGATTTGAATTGGCCTAAGATCAATCAATCAATAAGCCTTTATTAGGCTCTTATTGAGCTGAGCATTAAGGATATGAAGAAAGGGGATGGGGGAGAAATCCCTGACTTCAAAGAACTTTAGATATTAAAGAGGGAAAACAGCATTTAAATAAATAGATGTATACAAAATATAGAGTAACATGGACATAGCTTTAGGGAGAAAGGCTCAAAGAGCTATAGGAAACTGGGAAAGTAACCTGCATAAGATACTCTTTGTGTAGGGTCTTAAAAAATTCAAGAGTGGCAAAAGGAAGAGTTAAGTATACATATCAGGTCTCAAGGATAATGTGTGCAAAGACATAGAGATTGAAGATGACATATATGTGATGAACAACAAGTAGACTAGTATTAGTTTACTAGTATCACTGGACTAGAGAGTGTTGGGAAGGGAATCAAGTCTGAGAAGAATGAAAAGGTAAAAGGGGGGGGCGGTCAAGGGGAGTAAAAGTGAAGAGCTTTAAATACCAAAGAAAGGACCTTATTAGATTCAAGAGGTAATAAGGAACCCCTGATATTTATTGAGTAGGAAGGTGAATGACAAGTTCTGCTATGCTTTAGATCTATCATGTTGGCTGCTGAATGGAAGATGGATAGCAGTAGGAAGAGGCAAGTCAGGGAAACCAACAGGAAGACCATTGCAATAGCATACATGAGAAGTGCTTAGGGTTTAAAATCTAGGTGATAGCTGTTTGAATGGAGACAAAAGACAATATTTAAGTGAAACCATGAAGACAAAAATGGCAAAATTTGACAGCTGATTAGATATGTGGGTTATTAAGAATGAGGTACAAGGAGGACCCCAAGTTTGCATATCTGCAAGATTGAGTAGATAGAGTCACCCTTACTACTAATATGAAAGTTGGGAAGGGATGATGGTCATAGATAATGAGTTCTGTTTAGGATATAGTGAATTTGATACATATAAGAAATCAATGTGAAATGCCCAAAAGGCAGTTGGAGATGAGGAAATGGAAGTCAGGAGACTAGAGATCTCAAATTATTTTCATAGAGATAAATAATTAAACTTCATGGAAGTTGAGATCTCCAGAGGAGATAAAATAGAAAGTAAAGAGAAGAGCACAAGGGCCAAGAGTTTGAGGGACATTCACAGGTGGAGGAGTAACAAAAGATGATGAAACAACAACAAAACTGGTAGAAAAGCCAAGAGGGAACAGTAACTTGAAAAGTCACAAAGAATAGAATATTCAGGAGGAGTAAGTGATTAATAGTCAAGAAGATCAAGAATGTTAAAGATCAGGACTGAAAAAAACATCATTAGATTTTGCAATTAAGAGATGATTGGTAGCTTTGGAGGGAGAAATTTCCACTGAATAAAGAAATGGAAAAAATGGAAAGAATTTGGGTAGCTGGAGAGAGAAGAACTAGCTGAAGATATAAATTTAGGAGCTGCCATGTAAATGTGCTGAGTAGATGAGCTCAAAAAGAAATGAGTATATTTAAGGGAACTGTATAGATCTTAGAAGCCCCTGATTGATTTTAGGAATTTCTTAATTAATCTAAATATATCATTAGGATGATCACCATTGTTTGGAGACAATTAAAGGGTGCCTGCCAATAGAAGTGTAGATATGTCCACTTTCCACTTGCTCCTGCCTGAAGGAACTCTTAAGAAATGGCTAACTGAGGGTCAGCTGCCTCACCTAAAGCACAATAAAAACAATCTGGTCACACTTTCATGATGTGTCAGTCACTAGAACTCCCATCATTGGCTCTTCCCAAACCTTGGGGAAAGCAGCCATGCTTTCTTCATAGTCCCCGATCCAGGGGAGCAGCTGCTATGGAGATCTTACCCAGCAAGTACCTCTGCTGGTGCTGTATCTCCTACCTTCTCAGCAACCACAGCTACTGAGGATCAGGAAAGAAAAACTTCTCACCACCCAAATCCCTGGCGTAGTCAAATGGTTCAGCCTCAGAAATGGATACAAATGGATGCAAATGAAAATTCCTTTAAAGAATATGGACCCAGAGATACTGTAACTTTGCCACAAAGGACAATGCAATCTTTCCATCTGACTTGCATCTGAAATCTCCTATCAGTGCTGTCTCTTCCTATTATAATATGAACACTTTATGAGCAAAATATGAATTCTGTCTGCTTTTCAAAATATTTTTTAAAGTAACTATATCCCATAGTCCTTTGTAAATGTCTTTTCATCCATTCATTCACTGCATCATATGTTAACCTAGTCACTAAGTATCTAGTCACTGGCTAGATAATTCAAGCACTTCTGCTTGTAATTTATCACCCCCTCAGGATACTTAGTCTCTTTATTATAAGATCCTAGGACCACAAATAAAGATCCAGGAAAGACCTTAGGAGATACATAGTCTAGCTCCCTGACTTTTATGGATAAGGATTCTGAGGAAGTGAAGTCATTCTCTCAAAAAAGCTATTCAGACGTATTGACCAGGAACACAAATTTCAGCCTAATGGACACTGATGCTCACCAGGATGGCCACTATAGAGTCCTTTGCATTCACTGACTCCAAATAAAATTGTCCATCTCCCCCTGACTGAGCAGTTGCCCCATGTGGCTCCTCTCTCCCAAGACCTCCAGCAGGAATGTGGCAGGTCATAAAAAGCTCTAGGTTTGATTTCTCTCTTCTAACAGGAAAGTTCTAACATACAAGTCAAGAAAGACAGTCTTTCCTAATACTATCCTAAACTTAAGTTCAGTCTCAGATTCACGGAGGCCAAACTCCATATTGAATCTCCTCCAGAGACAGCTGTCTGACTGCCCACTGTGGAGTAAACAAGATTTAATCCTTTGGCTCTTCTGCATCCCCAGTCCCTGTTCATTGAACATTCCTAGTCACTCAGTATTCCCACCGGTTCCCTTCTGGGCAAGAAATGATTGAGATGCTTTATTTTTAGTAGACCCCCAACCTCTTTCTACTGCTGTTTTTATGGACTGGCAGAACTCCTAGTCTCCCAATTCCCTGATATGGTGTGGCTTTCCATCTGACAGCTGGCTTGAGTTTTCCAGAGACACAGAGTATATTGTAACCTTCTGAATCTTAACTGGAGTTCAAGACATTAAACCAGAACCTCATGATACAGTTTGAATCTTTCATTGCTATTCTATGCCTCTCCTAGGAAGTCAGCTTCTTTCAACCTTTCCCTCCATTCCGTGGCATATTGGTTGTCTGATCTTCTGACATTTCAAAGCACAAGTCAATGAGCAGCCAAAGTTTCCAGCCAAGTATCACAGAGACATAATAATAATCATTGCTCTTAGTCATTTTTCAATTGTGTCTGATTCTTCATGACCCCTTTTATTTGGGGGAGTGATTTGCCATTTCCTCTTCAAGCTCATTTTACAGATGAAGAAATTGAGTAAGTTTAAGTGACTTTCCCAGGATCATACAACTAATCAGTGTCTGAGGACAGATTTAAACTTAAGTCCTATTAGACTACAGGCCTAGCACTCTATCCATTGGATTAGATAATTGCCATAATAGTAATAATAATAATAATAATAGCTAGCATTTATGTAGATTTAAGGTTTTATAAAGCACTTTCACATTTCCACCAGCTTAACATATATCATCTTATTTTATCCTCAGAACTAGTCTAAGAGGAAAGTGCTATTAATATCCCCATTCTACAGAAAAGGAAACTAAGGCAGAGAATGGTTAAGAGATATGTGCAGGTCCCATAGCCAATAAGTATCTGAGAATGGATTTGAACTCAAATCTTTCAGATTCTAAGCCCAGGACTCTGTCCACTGATCTACCTCACTGCCTCTGAGATGTAGGATAATTAGAGTAAATCCTATAGTATTATTTTTGGTGACATTATAGTCATAGCACAAGCTACTTTCACTGAGATTTCTGCTGTAGGCTCAATATTCAAGGATCATTACTCTTGTGAGTCAGTATGAGTTTACTGTATGGGTGCTCCATTTTTGGTAGGTACTTAAATTGAGTAAGTAAAAGATTCTACAAAATATCTTCAGTTCTCATTTAACTAAGAAGCCTGTCCCAGTTCCCTATTAATGTGAGTATCAAGTTTTCCTAAGGTCTTGACCACTCTGTAAGCATATGAAAATGTCAGCAGAGAGTCTATTAGTCTGTGTTTCTAGAAAGACAGAACAACATGGATCAAAAAAAAAAAAAATCACAGATTTAGAGCTGGAGAGTGACCTTAGGGACTGTGGGAATATTGCCAAGAAAAAGAGGCTGTTGTAACAATTTTGTTGCAGATTCCACTAATAATAGGATTTTGGGGCTGATTCTTCAATTCAATTCAACAAGTACTTATTAAAAATTTGCTAAATGTCAATCACTATGCTAAGGACTGGGGATAAAAAAGCTCAAAATGGAACAGTCTCTGCTCTCAAGGGACTTACAATCTAAATTTTTATATATTATAAGTAGTTTGCAGTCTCAATGCCCAGTAGATTCATGGTCAAGGGAAATGAACAATTTTCAAAAGAAGTGCAAAATATTAATAATATCATCAAGAATACTTCAAATCACTAATAATAAGAGAAATACAAACAACTCCAAAGCTTCCCTTGTCACATTGACAAGTATGATAAAAGAGGGGAATGGTCAAAGCTAAAGGGGCATGCAAAGTTAGAAAGATGGACACATCAAGGCATTGTTGGTGGAGCTCTGAATCAGTCTAACCATTTTGGAATGCAATTTGGAATGATGTAAATAAAATAATTTCTCTGTTTCAGGTCCTCCTACATTCCAGGGCCAGTGCTCTATTCACTGAACCATCTAACTGCCCCAACTTGAAACATTTTCATTGGCTGCTCCTATGCATGGAATGCTCTCCCTTCTCATCTCTATCTCTTAATTTCTCTGGTTTCCCTCCTCTAAAATAAAGTCCTACCTCCTAGCAGAGACCTTTCCCAGGTCTTCTTAATCTTAACCTTCCCTTTGAGACTGCTCCCAATTTATCCTGTCTCTTGTTTATACATAGTTGTTTACATGTAGTTTCCCTCATTAAAATGTGAGCTTCTTAAGTAACTAGTTTGTTGTTTGGTTGTTTGTTTTTATCTTTTTTTTGCATCCCCAGAGCTTAACATAGTGCCTGGCAAATAGAGTTAATAAATTCTAGCTGACAAACTAATGAGCAAAGAACTTTTGGTCTGGACCTGGGATTTCATCATTGTAAGAAAACTTCTCTGTCAATTCAGGTCAGCATTCTTCTCCAATTTATAGAGTGCTCTCTGGTGCATTGAAAAATTAAGTGACTAACTGAAGTCTCACAAACCAGCAAAGTGTCAGAGGCAAGAATTAAACCCAGGTCTTCCTTACTCCATGGTCAGCTCTCCATTCAGTAGACAATATGACCAAATAGCACACAAGTGTTTAGTTGCTGTTATTGTTCAATTGTTTTAGTCATGTCCAACACTCTGTGACACTATTTAAGGTTTTCTTGGCAAAGATATTAGAATGGTTAGCCATTTCCTTGCTCATTTTACACATAAGGAACTGAGGCAAAAAGGGTGAAGTGACTTACCCAATAGTATCTGAGGCCTGACTTAAACTCAGGTCTTCCTGATTTCAGTCCCAGTGCTCTATCCTCTGTGCCACCTACTTGGCCAAGTGTTCAGTAAGTGTTTTCAAATTAGATTAAATGAAAAAGAAATGCCTCACAGGTAGCACTATAATTTCAAAAAGCATGTTTGCAAGATTGAATCTGGTTATATGAAACTTTACAATAAATTATCACATAATTTCCTTTCTTGTCTTATGTTGTTACAACATTGTGAAGTGGATCAGCTGCCCATATTTTTCATGACTTGGTACACCTGTGTTTTACAAAATAGCTTCTTTCCTAGACATATGGTACCCCTAGAAGAAATGAGTAATAAGCTTTATTTTAAAATGCAACAGATTATTGTCCTGAAGAAAGTCAATTCCAGCTTAATGAAACTAGTGAAAAGCACATTGCTAGTCAAAGATAATGGTGCAGATTTTGAAAAACAAAAGTCAAAATGGAGAACTGAGATATTGAACAAGAGACAATAGAGAGAGATGGGTACTTTACAAATGTCATAACAAAGGAATACTTACATCTGAAAATCCCATCATTTACCTGAAATCTCACATAGAGGAGAAAAATTACCTATGATCCTTCAAGAAAGTAAACAAATACTTTAAATTTATTGTTGCACTTTGATACCTACAAAAAATAATTGTCATTTAATATCAACTTTTACAAAACATTTTTCAACTTTAAAAAAAATTTTTCATATTAAATACATAATCTGGTAGGCCTTGAACCAAGTAACTGGTAACTGATAAAAGATTCAATGGATTCAAATTTGTCTTTTTGTTATAAAGAAAGCCACCCAGTCTTGGACTATCTGTAGACCTTACTTTTAAAAAAGATGTAATATTGCATTTAACTTATACTTTAACATATTTAACAAGTATTGGTCAACCTGCTATCTGGGGGGAAGGAGGGGAAAAGTTGGAACAAAAGGTTTTGCAATTGTGAATGCTGAAAAATTAGCCATGCATGTATCTTGTAAATAAAAAGCTATAATAATTTTTTTAAAAAGAGAGATATATAAAAAAAAAATTTACTTTGGGATATGCAACTATTACACAAACGTTTAATAGCAGCGTACTAGGTTTAGGTAACCATTCTGAAGAGTTATATAGTTGGCATTTAAAATATTTTTCTCTCTCTCTTTTTTTTTTTAAACTTTTTGCTTTTATTATTTACAGCATGGTCCTTTCTTCCTCTAATGAGCTCTTACTTGTAATGAAGTTTGAAACATTTCTTCATCTATGTAAGAGAATAACAACAAAAACAAGCACTTTAAGTTTTACAAAGTGCTGAACATGTTATCTCATTTGGTCCTCATAGCAACTTTGTGAGATAGGTACTATTATTTTCCCCATTTTATAGATAAGGAAACTGAGTGAGATAGTGGTTAAGTGACTTACCTAGAGGCACACAACTAGTAACTTAAAATTTAAACTCCGAGCCTTCCTTGACTTTAAGTCTAGCACTACTAAACATTGTGTCAACTACCTTCAAACTAGATATATGTTTCATCATCTCTTCTCTGTGACCACAATGAATCATTGCAATTAATTAGAAATGATTGCCCTTTGTAGTTATCTTCATTTGTATTAATATAGATATCGTACTTAATGGTCTCTTGTCTGACTTGCTTCATTCTGCATCAGTTCATGTAAGATTTTCAACATTTCTCTGAATTTCTTATTTGTAATTCTTTAAAGCATAATAATAATTCATCATACTCTTGTTCAAAATGTATTTAGCCTCTACCTCATTAGTGAGCATGTACTTTGTTTCCTATTTGTTTCATAAATATTTTGATAATCTTGCTTTTTTTTTTTTTTTTTTGCTGAAGTGCATACTTTTCATTTCTCTGCTAAATTGATATATTGACAGTTAGGAGGGTGTGGTAGGTAGAGTGCTGTACCTACAGTCAGGATAATCTCATTTCAAATCCAGCCTTAGATATTAGCTGTGACACTTGGCAAGTCACAACCTCTCTGCCTCAGTCTTCTGTTAAAAAAAAAAAATAAGTATGATAATAGGACCTATCTCTCAATGTTGTTGTGAGGATAAAATGAGATAATTTTTATTAAGTGCTTTCAAATCCTAAGATATTAAATAAATGCTATCATCATCATCATTATTATTAACATAGGTATTTTTTATCAGATACCTAACATATAAAATAGCATATCACAGCAAAGTTATCACAAATCCAAATTAAGACATCACTCCATTATGTCACTGATCCTCTTCCAAAATAAAGGAAGATCAACAAAAACAACAGCAACACAAAGAAGTGGGATTTTTATTGCTGATATTTGAAAGCTTTCATTTAATTGTCTTGCCCATAGTTCTTTTCAACATCAAGGTGATTCAAGCCAGTTCCAATGATCTTGTGATGAAGAGAATCATCTGCACCCAGAGAGAGGACTGTGGGAAATGAGTGTGGATCACAACATAATATTTTCACTTTTTTTCATTGTTGTTTTTTTGAGTTTTGTTTTTTCTCATTTTTTTCTTTTTGATTTGATTTTTCTCGTGCACCACAATAATTGTGGAAATATGTATAGAAAAATTACACGTTTAGCATATTGGATTACTTGCCATCTAGAGGCAGGGGTGGGAAGGAAGGAAAAAACTTGGAACACAAAGTTTTGCAAGCATGAATGTTGAAAATTATCTATGTATATGTTTTTAAATAAAAAGCTTTAATTTTTAAAAAAAAACTACTCAAAAAATTGTCCTGTTTATTGTTATCTTCAAAACATTTCTCATATAGGCTACCTTCTTTCTTGGATACAGTCACCATCATGATGCAGAATCTCATGTCTGGATTGTTAATATAGCTTTCTAGTTGTTCTCCCTCCTTTAAGTTTCCTCACTCTACTCCACTTTTCACTGAGTTTCCAAAGTGAGCTTCCCAAAGCACAGTTCTGACCATGTCATTCTTTACTCAAAAATTCCAATGGCTCCTTATTACCTCCAAGATCAAATATAAAAATTGGTTCTTGGCACCATGCCCGGCATATAGTAATTACTTAATAAATACTTATTCAATGAATGAAAATCCATTTTAAAGCCCATTATAACTTCAACTTTCCTATCTTCCCAGTCTTTTTACTTGTTCCCCTCTGTGTATTCTGTAATTTTATGACCTACCTCTCCTTGCTGTTCCTCCCAAGAGATACTCTATCTTCACATCTGTTGAGTGTTCATTGTTTGTACCCCATATCTAGAATGTTCTCAATCCATACTTCTACATCATGGATTCCTAAGAAGACGGTTCTTGATTCTTCTCTACCTCCATCATTTCTCCCCAACTCCTACTGCTAGTGCCTTACACCTAAGATAACCAATCCTATGTTTTCATTGTATGTATGTTTCTATTTGCACTTTTGTTTCTCTCTTCAAAATGTGAGCTTCTTGAGAACGGTGACTCTATTTTTACTTATCTTTATATCCCTAGCACATAGTACAGTGTCTGGTACATATTAAGCACTTAATAAATTCTTATTGACTGATTTGTTAACTTTGCAAAATGTGATAATGATTGAAGAAGAAGTAGAATAAGAAATAGGTGGGAATTCACTGTAATGACAGTGTAGTTATGGCTTTGTGGTATGTTTTCCTTTGTTTCAGTGGATGTTTTTCACTTTTATTATAAGTATTTCCTTAGTATTTGGGGGAGATTAAATTGGGAGTCAGGGGAGTGAATGCACATAGAGGTAATGTCCCAGAGCAGGTTATCAATCTTCCTGAGGTCTCAGACACAAAGAACACCAAAGATACTCAACTATAATGAATCTATTCACAAGGTTAGAAAAAACTGGGACTTTGGTGACAACTTCTATGCTACTTTGTCTCCTTTAGAAGAATCTTCTTGTCAGAGACTATGGGAATCTGACTGTCCATGTCATAGGAACTTGCATCCAAGGAATTCCTTATTGAATGAATGACAACTTTCCTGACTCCCAAGCCTGAAGTATCTTGTTACTTGAAATATTCTAGACATTCTTTCTTTTTTTCAAAAGTTTATGATTTTTGTCCTCATATATGCCCTTACCATTGACACAATTGTATGTCCTCTAAAGCCTAGCAAATAATCTTTAAGAGATGCAATCCCTGAATATTATTCATCATACCACCAAATTGGTCATAAGCCTTTGTGAACTTCACAAAATGATCCTTGCACAACATACACACACACATATAAACATACAATTTGTCTTTAGACCTGTTATTGAATAAGTTGTACCTTGTATAACACACACATATACACTTTCATCAACTACCCCATGCTTCCTCCCCATGAAGGCTAGTCTCTACTATCTTTAAGCAACACTCTTCCTAAGCCTTAGTGAATTATCTAAGACACACAGAGGTTAAATGACTTACCTGGAGTCACCAAGTTATATCAATCAGCTAGATGACACAATGGATAGAACACTGTGCCTAGAATTAAGAAGACATGAGTTTCAAATTCAGCCACAGTTATTAGATAGTTACTAGATCTCTGTCTACCTCTCTGAGGTCTTCCTGACTAGAGTCTAGTATTCTATTAATATACCACATTGTTTCTTAGCTTAGGCAGCTAGGTGGTAAAGTGATTAGAACACTGAGACAGGTGTCAGAAGGAACTGAATTCAAATCCATTCTCAGATACTTATCAGCTGAGTAATCCTGTGCAAATCACCTCTCTTCCGTCTGCCTCAATTTCCTCTACTGTAAAATGCGGATAATAACAGTACCTATCTCCCAGGGTTGTTATAAGGATTAAATGAGATGATATTTGTGAAGTATTTAGCACAGTGCCTCGGACACAGTGCTTAATAAATGCTTATTCCTTCCCTTAGCAGTCCTAAGGCTCTTAGAAGAAAGACCAAAGAAATCACCAGCTCTCCTTTATCAGATGATCCCACTACAGAGAAAACAGGGAAGAAACTCGGCAGCCTTGACACAACCTCTTCTCCTAGTATGTCAATGCTTTGATCTCACAAATAGATTGGCAGATTGCAACAATTACAATAACAGCTGACATTTATATAACACTCTAAGGTTGGAATGGTGCTTTGCATACATTATCTCATTTGAGCCAGATGAAAACCCTGTTACAGAACTCAACTTGTACCAAAAGAACTATCCAGTGCTGGCAGCAATGTGGGGCAATAATGAAAAGGACTCTGAATTTGGAGTTCAAATTTGGACTTAGGTTCAAATCTTAGATCTTCTGCCTATTATCAATGTGATCTTGTAGTCACTCTCAAGCTGTTTCTTCATCTGCAAAAATGAGTGAGTTAAACCAGATGGCCTCTAAAGTTCTTTGTAACTCTAAACTTATGATCATATCTTCAGCAGTTTGCCCCATTTCTCCATCTCACAGTCATGGTGTCAAAGAATTTTTAATTTGAAAGAGATCTTAGCAAGCTTCTAGTCTAGTCTACAACAATGCCCAATCTCCATATGGTCATTAAGTGCTTGCTTAAAAACTTCCAGCCAAAAAAACCCCCATCACCTTCTAAGGTATTCCATTCTGTTTCTGGACATGTCTATATTTCAAAAGGCAAATGAACTCTGTGAATCATCTAATCAGTTTAAGGTACAATAGGAATAAACATTTATTAAGTACATATTCCCTGCCAGACACTATGCTAAATGATTTACAAATAAATATTGTATCAGTTGAGACTCTCAACAAGTTTTGGAGCTAGGAGCTATTATTTTCCCTTTCTATTCCTTTCCCAATTTTGCCAATGAAAAAAGAAAGGTAGACAGAGATCAAGTGACCATCTAGTGTCTGAGGCTGAATTTGAACTCATGTCTTAACTTTAGGCCTAATGCTGTACCCACTGTGTCACCTAGCTGCTTGATTTTCATCCAATCAGCTTAGCTCTCAGAAGTGTTTCCTAAAACTGGGACATTATTACGTTGTTGGTAGATATGTGAACTGATCCAACCATTCTGGAGAGCAATATGGAACTACACTAACAGCTATTAAACTGTGCATACCCTTAGATCCACCAATGTCTCTACTGGACCTATATCCCAAAAAGATTATAAAAGAAGGAAAAGGACCTTTGTGTGCAAAAATGTTTGTAGTAGTCTGTTTTGTAGTGGTAAGGAACTAGAAACTGAGTGGATGCCCCTCAGTTGGAGAATGGTTGAATAAGTTATGGTATATGAATGTTATGGAATATTATTCTATAAGAAATGATCAGTAGGATGATTTCAGAAATTTGTAGAGAGATTTACATGAACTGATGCTAAATAAAGTGAGTAGAATCAGGAGAACATTGTACACAGCAGTAGCAAGATTATACAATGATCAATTCTGACAGACATGACTTTTCAACAATGAGTTAGTTCAAGCCAGTTCCAAGTCTTATGATGAAAAGAGCCATCTGCACCCAGAGAAAGGACTATGGAGATTGAGTGTAGACCACAACAAAGTCTTTTCACTTGTTTACTGTTCTTTGCTTGCATTTTGTTTTCTTTCTCATTTTTTTCCTTTTTGTTCTGATTTTTCTTGTGAAACATAATTGTGGAAATAGGTATAAAAGAATTGCACATGTTTAACATATATTGAGTTACTTGCTGTCTAGAAGAAGGGATGGGAAGAAGGGAGGAAGAAAAATTTGGAGCAGAAGGTTTTGCAAGGGTGAATGTTGAAAATTATCTTTGCATATGTTTTGCAAATAAAAAACTTTAATAAAAAATAAATAAATAGAAATGTTTCCTAGAGTTCTGGCCTGTTGACTTTCTTGTAATATAGCCTTCAGTATTATCTTTCATGCATTGTTACTCTCTCTTCCTCACTACCCACAGCAAATGAATTGTCAAATTATCAAATTGTGAAATCTATCTCCACAATGTTCCTCACATATGTCTTCTCTTTTTCATTCTCCTATCCCTATTAAACTTAGACCTTCCTTATCTCTCACCTGGATTACTGAAATATCCACCACAAGTCTCACTTTTTTTTTAGCGTATTCCCTCTATAATTCCTTCTATACAATATGAGTTTCCAAATGCACAACATATTCTTCCCCTGCTAAACCAACTAACCAACTAACCAAGAAACCCCAACCCCTTTAGGTATTCCCCATCTCCACTGAATTAAACATAAATATATTAGTCTAGTACTCAAGGTCTTTATTATATGGCACCAACCTTCCTTTCTAACCTTAATTCACATTACTCCCCTTTATATACTCTGTGACCCAATCAAACTGGATTGTTCAGTATGAACACATCCCACACATTCTTTCCTCCTCACCTATTCATGCCATTGCCTACACCTGGTATTCTGTCCACCCACAGAATCTAGAGCTGGAAGAAATCAGCTTCTCCACCCAGTACTCAAACAAGTACATGACTGACAAATGGTCATCCTCACTTACTTTGACTCACTACTTCCTATCTACCTTTGGAGGGCTGTCTAGAAAGTCACCTAAAACCCCCTCTTTGTCAATGAAGTCCTACATATTCCTTAAGGTCCACATCATTTACTCCTTCTTTCATGACTTTATTTCTCTTAACTTTCACAGTTTCAACAGACCAATAATTTCATCAATGTGGGAACTCTTACCACTAATGCAATTCATAATTCAGCCCTGTTTTATTGTCATGGTGCAATGCTTATCCACATTCTCTCATAGGCCCTTTCAAAAGATTCACCTATGCTGAAGCTATGCTGAAGCCCTTTCTCTAGATCCTTATTTATTTCATAGACATCAGAACAGTACTTTGATTTATCCATCCATTGGTCCTCAAAAATTAATATAATCAGTTACCTATCTTATAAGAATAATAAAACTCAAATGTTTAAAGCATTTTTCAAGTTATGAAATTCTTTTCATGAAGTAGATGGTAGAAAACATTTTTGTTTTTGTTTTGGACTATATTTTTTCCCCATTTTATAGGTGAGAAAAGTGAAGGTCAGAGAAGTAATTTACCTAACTGGAAATTATTAAGGCCATTTATTTATAATACCAGTGATACTCTACTGGAGAAAATTTGTACTATATGAATGTCACACAAGAATCATAGTGGTTTCATGAAGGAGAAATTAACATTTTAAACATTTTTATTTTGTTTTTTTTTTCTACATTGCTTTCACTGCCCAACAAACCACCCTCCTCAGGTCATTCCTTACAATAAAGAAATACAATTAACTAAAACAAACTGTATGTGACAGTATATACAACATTTTACTTCTGTTCACCACATTCTCTACCCCTTCTCAAAAAAAGGAAATGTGTTTCATTATCAGGTCTCTTGAACCAAAATTGGTCATTGAATTGATCCAAATTTTGAAGCTTTTTAGTATTGCTTTAGCTTACATTGTAGAAATTACTGTAATATTGTTCCTTTCATTCAGCAGAAACAATTTTCAAGATGTAGATCTAAATTGCACAAGCAATCTTCAAGAATGAGACTTTGTATTAAATATGTATACATAATACATATATATATGTAATATTATATGTGATATATAATATAATATATAATAAATTTATATTAGTATATATGATCATGTATAATAGAGCCTTTCCCACCATACTATTTGGTAGTCTATACTACCAAAGTGCATTCATTGGTTTGGAAAATTGCTGCATAAAGTATAAGGAGAAATATGGGAAAAGTTCTGAAAAAAGAGACAAAGATAGCATTATCCTTTCTATTGGTCCTATAAATTTTGTATAACATAAAAGGAGGAAATTGTCATCTGTAAGAATCCTTGTTTCAAGTATAGAGTTCTGGCCCATAACATCTCCCACTTTCTTTTGTTTTAGAACATAGGTGGTCATACCCTCCTTGACTTTTCAGGGAGGTGAGAACCCCCAAAAGGAGGTGATCACGCCTTCCCTGACTTCTCAGAAAAAGGGGTGAAAACACCACAAAAGGAGATGATCATGCCCTCCCTGACGTCTCAGGAAGGGAGATGAAAACACCAAAGGAAATGGGAAATCAAACCAGATTAGCAGGTTTCTAAAGGGTCTCACTTGAAATAGGTATACATAAATCCATCAACATGAAGATATTACAAATAACATGAATCAACATGAGGAATTATACACGTCCATAAGTCCTAGAAATAGTCCAAAACCAATCTATTGTCTATTACTTCATATGAATGGGAATCTAATGATTCCTGCAAGTTTTGAAATCCTGTAATAGTCTCATCATATGAAAAGGAATCCAATGATTCCTGCAGATTTTGAAGTCCTGTATCAGTCTTATCATATCTCAGGGAATCCAATGATTTCTGTTGGTTTTAAAGTCCTGCAACACTCTCATTATCAGCCATGCTCTTTCAGTGTCAGATGTTTCTTAGGTCTTCTCCTTTGTTTTAAGATTTTTCTCTTTTTCTGTCTCTCTCTGATGGACAAGACGAATACAGCTCATTGGCATCCATCTGATTCCTTCTCCATCTGTAGAGATACAAGCAAACCCCTCCCCAAGCAGTTAGCCTATCTGGTGCTTTCCATTCACTACTTTCTGGATCTCCACATCACCTGCTTATTATCTAAAGATAGTGGAGCTGCTCACACTGGACACTGCCCTTCCAGTGGGTTTTATAACCCACTGCTGGAGCCAGTACATCTTTATCGAAAATTTAAAAATTAATGGTATATAGAGCTAAATTTAGAAGCTCTCTAGGGTTACCTGTGGCTCCCCCATCCTTTTGTTTTTGGAGGAGCATCTTAATGTCTCTGTTTCTTCTCTCTACTATTGCCTGTCCTTGAGGATTAAAAGGTATACCAGTGATGTGTAAAATCTGACACTGTGCAAAATATTTAGAAGTATATACAGGTATCGGGGTTTTTGCTTGTGGCACAGCCATAATTGCAAATTCTTGTATAAGGAATTCAGTGACCACTGGAGCTATCTCTTTTGCTTCTGGTATTGCAAAAGTAAATTTTGAAAAGATGTCTACTACAACATAGATAAAAGACAGATGGCCAAAAGATTTATAATGGCTACCATCCATTTGCCAAATTTCATTGGGTCTCAAACCACCAGAGTTCTTCCCTGGAGGGAGTATAGGAACATGGAAAGGAAGGCAAGCTGTATAGCTTTTTACTATGCTCCTAGCTTCTTCTTTTGTTATCCCAAATTGCAAACATAAAGATTGAGCAGCCTGATGAAATTTAGAATGAGATCCTTGAGTTTCCTGAAATAAAGGAGTATTGGCTAACATGCGTAGAAGGCTATGTGCCTTTGAATGGATATGCCTTACCTGGATGCTTTCTTACTTGTTCTTGAAGTTCCTTAAAAAGCTGATATATATTAGAAGCTACAAATTTTACTTGGGTTGTGGCAATTCTTTGTACCACACCTACTGAATAAGCTGAATCAGATATTATATTTATATCTCCTGGATAATAAGTAAGAGCTAGCATGATTGCATACAATTCATTCTGCTGAGTGGATTGAAAAGTTCTCACTACTCTCTTTGTAGTTAAATCATGAGAGTATACAGCATAAATGTTATGTTTGGATGCATCTATAAAAATAGTTGTCCCTTTAAGAGGAACCTTAGAAATCTTTTCTTTAAAAATCCATTGCTAGTTATATAATATCTGGGTTATCTTTAATGGAGATCCATGTGTAAAATTTAGAGCCGTGGCCTGTAAAGGTCTGGGCAAGCTCCTCTGAAGGGCTCAGAATAAGTCCTTGTCAGGATAAGGAAAAGTCCTTGCCCCATGTGTGGACACCAATTTGTAATGTTCTTTAATTGTGATTATAATTGAGCAGACGACCAGACCCTCACAATTAAAGAACATTACAAATTGGCGTCCACACGTGGGGCAAGGACTTTTCCTTATCCTGACAAGGACTTATTCTGAGCCCTTCAGAGGAGCTATCCCAGACCTTTACAAATTGGTAATCCTAATGGTGGCCAATAAAATTTGCCACTCTGGGATGGTTTCACAGCATACATTAATTTGTGCATTGATACAAAAGGTGTATATTTTGTCAGGTCTTATCCCAGATAATTGTACTGCTCACTTAATGGCCTTTAATAAAATTCTAGCCACAAGCACTAGGTAAGGAGTCAGGCTTTGTTTTGGTTGTCCTGGGAGGTTCACCCATTCTATCACACTGTCTCCTTGATGAAGGACTGCTGTGGGTGCTTCTTGTGAAGCAAAGACTGATATTTCCAAGAGTTTTTAAGTGACTTTTTCAAACCATATTGAATAAAGCCAGTTCAACTTCTCTCAAAGCTTCTTTTGTAAGCTGGCATGGTGAGTTTAAAGCAATGTCTCCCCTAAAAATCTCATATAATGGTTGTTATTGATTGGTAGTTAAGCCTAACACTGGATGCATCCATTAAATATTTCCTTTTAATTTTTGAAAGTCATTTAAGGTGTTCAACTTCTCTGTTCTTAAAGAAAGCTTTTGTACTGTAAGCACGTTAGGATGTACTTCATATCCTAAATATTGAAAAGGAACGTGTCTTTGAATTTTTTGGAGCTATGTGCAATTTGTAGTTCCTTAGTGTTTCCATGGTCTTTTGTAGACATGTTTCTAACATTTGCTCCTCAGGTGCACATCCCAAGATATCATCCATGTAATGTAATAACATTACTTTTGGAAATGCTTTTCTTACTGGAGTAAGAGCAGCAGCAACATACATTTGACATATAGTAAGGCTGTTTTTCATTCCCTGTGGCAAAACTGTCCACTCACATCTTTTATAAGGCTCAGCTAAATTAACACTGGGCACTTAAAAGGCAAATCTTTTCATATCCTCCTTATCTAAAAGGATAGAAAAGAAACAATCCTTAATGTCTATAACCCAATGAGGCCATTCTCTAGTCAATTGAGTAGTAGATGGAAGTCCAGGCTCAAGAGTTCTTCCCATAGTTTCCATCTATTCATTTACTTTTCTTAAATTAGTCAACACCCTCCATTTTTCAGATTTCTTTCTTACAACAAATATGGGAATTCCAAGGACTTAGACAAGGTTATAAGTGTCCTTGGTCAAGTAGCTCCTGTACTATACCTAATAAGGCCTGAATTTTATCACTTGTTAAGGGCCACTGTTCTATCCACACTGTGTATCAGTTTTCCATTGGACAGGAATAGGTGAAAGTGTTGGCAGGTCTTCAACAGCAGCCCTGCCTAAAAAGCCAAAGTACTCAATTGTAATTCTGTTGTAAAATGTCTCTTCCGCATAGATTGATGGGGATTTTTTTCAACTACAACAGGAATAAAAACTCCTGTTTCACTTTCAAATATCCATCTCAGAGGGGTAGCAGTAACTTCAGCTATTACTGATCCTCCTATGCCAGACATGTAGGTGTCTGCCTTATTCTTTGGCCAGTGACTGGACCAATTGGCACCTCTATTGACTATATTATCTGCACCTGTGTCTACCAACCCTTCCAAAGATATGCCATTTACATAGATAATGAGCATAGGTGGGTCAGCTGTAACAGCTGCAGTCGACAATATTCCTGGATTCTGCTGCTTGTAGTCAGAATCTGGGCAGCTATCACCAGATTACTTATTAGGAGTATGTAACAGTAAACCTGATGCTGCTACTTCTCCTGGTTGATAAGTCACACATCATTGTCTATCTGTATTAGTGACTGGGATATTAGCTACACGTTCCCCAGTTTCCCACACCAATGTATGGATGGACACTGTTTTGTAAGCACTCTAGGAAGGGAAATGGTCAAGTCTACTGTGCCTAGAGGCAAAAGATCCATGGGCCAGACAGGGACAGATTTCACCTCTCCAGGGGATATCTTAGTGGTCCCAGCTCCATATAACAAGCAGAAGATGTTATGGGCCAGAACTCTGTACTTGAAACAAGGATTCTTATAAGGTATTAAGTCAGTGAAATAGATAATACTATGGTTATCTAGTTTAGCATGGTGATTAATAGTTTTCTACTTCAGTACTTAGTACTTAATATAGTTCCACAAGATTCACACCTATGATAATATAATTAGAATAGAGCATATAAGCTGGGACAAACTCAGCCAGCCAAATTCATTCATTCCATTTCCCACCTTTGTGGAGGCTGGAGCATAAGCCCTTAGACTTAGAGTGACATTACATCTTTGATCAGGCTCCTGGTGGCTCTCCTTCTTCCTGCACTTTGGGAGACTGGTTCAGACTCAGAGGGACTGAGAGACAGATTCATTTCATCTTTGGTCAGGCTCCTGGTGATTCTCCTGGGGGACCGAGAGGCTCAGAGACAGACTCAGAGAAGACAAGAGGACTAGAGGTGGGAGCTCAAGCTCTCAGAGCCAGGGAGAGACATTCATTCTATCTTCATCAGCCTCATGATAGCTGGCCTCTCCTCCTGCTTCCCCCCACTGAGACCAAGGGCAGTCTGAAGGGCCTCAAGAAAGCTAGTCGGGCCCCAGGCAAGGAAACAATAAAGAATTTGGACTTTAACACCTGGCTATTCTTGTGGTATTTACTTAGCTGAAAAGAAGACTGCCCCAGAGACCTCCAGAAAACCAACCAGAACTGTTAGGATTCTTACAAGGTGTTAAGTCACTGGAATGGATATAATTATTTAATTTAGCATGGTACTTAACAATTCTCTAGTTCAGTAATGTATTTACTAGAATTCCATGAGATTCACACCTTTAAGAGAGCATACTTTTAAGGAGCTCCCACAAGCACGTTCTCTGGGAGGATATAAAAAGTCAGGATTCAGTCAAAGAAGATCTTTGGGAGAGGACCTTGGGAGATTCACAACTAGGATTGACTTCTGGGAAACCCACAATCCCATACTCTCTGGGAGGAGGAGTCTGATTCATTTCTACTTTGACATTCATGCTGGATGGAGACATTTTGACAAGAGCTCATCGGGGAATCAAGGAGAGAAGAAGGCCTCCAGAGAACTAGCCAAGCCCCAAGTGAAGGAGATAAGATTTGGAAGAGACAATAAAGGATTTGGACTTTAACTCCTGGCTGCATTTTGGGATTATTGGAACTGAACTGAAACTAAGGCTGCCTTCCAGAAGCTCCCCAAGAATCCTGCTCCCAGAGAATAATCACAATTTAGAGAAACAGAACATTACACAGAACACTACAGTTATCCTCACAGAAATATATAGCATATCTATCTTTGTTTCTTCTGGTCAAACCAACACAATATTCACCAGTTCAATGGAGAATGATTGGAATATTAAAAATTATCTCTGCAGGGATAGCTAGGCAGTGCAGTAGATAGAGCACCAGCCCTGAAGTCAGGGGGACCTAAATTCAAATCTGACCTCAGATACTTGAAACTTCCTAGCTGTGTGACCATGGGCAAGTTACTTAACCCCAGTTGCCTCAGCAAAAAAAAAAAAAAAAAAAAAAAAAAAAAATCATTTCTGCAATAATGTCATATAGTAGTGCCATGAAAAATAAATTAATGTTTTTGTAGCCTTTGTCCAAGTTGAACATGAAGAACTTAAGAGAAATTTCACAAAAGTTTATAACCCTAGGGAGAAATGTACCATCATATTTTCAGAAATGTGTTCTTTGACTTAGTAGAATTTAATGTAAATAAATATGTAAATTCAAGTTTGTTTCCAAAAATATAAAAAGTAATATTCTTCATCTTAACTAGTAATACATATGTGTGTATATAATGATAATAGCTAATATTTAATAGTACTTAGTAGACACTATGCTAAGCACTTTAAGATTATTACCTCATTAGATCCTCACAACAATCCTGGGAGATAGATGCTGTTATTATCCCCATTTTACAGATGAGTAAACTGGGTAAACTGAGGTTAATGACTTGCCCAGGCTCATATAGCTAATAAATGTCTGAGATTGGATTTGAATTCAGGATTTTCCTAACTCCAAGTTCAATACTCTCCAATTAGTTACCTAGTTGCCTTAATAATATATTATGATACTAAAATACGTTAAAATTAATTTCATAAAGTTGTAAGTTTCCCATTCTTAGTTTTTCATTCATTCTTTTGTTCTTTCATTTACTCATTAGTTTTCTAGTAATTGTGGGGAAACATAATCATATATACATCTATGTGTATTGACAAAGGTATATGGAGAGAGTAAAGAGAGGAAATGAGAGACAGAAAGAATCAGAGGAAGAGAGAGCATAGGAAAAGTACTCTGGAATCCTCTTCATATTAAGAATCAATGATATACAGAAAAGTTAACTAGGCATAACACAAAAGTAAAAATTTAATGGATACATACTTTATAAAGTAATTTTTGCCACAACTTGCTAGAGAATTAATGATATGGCAAAAGGATGAATGAAAAGAAAATTAACTAAGAACAAGAATTTTATAAACAACTTTATAAAATTAATTTTTATGTACTTTAGTAACATATCATAGTTTTGTTTTGTGGCTGGGATTAAGTGATTTGCCCAGGGTCACACAGTTAGGAAGTGCTAAGTGTCTGAGACCAGATTTGAACTCTGGTCCTCCTGAATTCAGGGCTGGTGCTCTATCCACTGCGCCACCTAGCTGCCCCCTAGTAACATATCATAGTTAAGAGAAAAAAAGAAAATCAAAAAAGGGGGAATTGTTGGAAGAAAAGGGATTATTTGTAAAAATATCCAATTGCTGTGTTTGAGCTTCAAAAAATTAATCCCATACAAGTTTTGTCCTAAACAATTTTCTTAAACTTTATAATTATTTTTGTGGCTATCTATGTCCAATAATATGGGATTCTTCAGGCATAGATAATTATGAAAAATAGGCACATGCCTACTTAATTGTCTTAACTATTTTTCTATTAAGGTAACTAATTTACTTTTATGTTCTTCAGTTATTTCAGTCATGGCTGACTTTTAGTACTCCCATTTGTCATTTTCTTGGAAAAGATACTAGAGTGGCATTTACTTCTCTAGAGGTTCTATTTTATAAGGTAATCAGTGTTTAAGTGACTTTCCAGGAGTCACACAGTAGCAAGTGTCTGAGGCTGGATTTGAAATCAGGTCTTTCTGACTCCAGACTCAGTGCTCTATCTACTGAGCTACCAGCTGCTTTTCATTTATCTAAATAACAGCAGATATATTCATATAATTCTAATTGCCAAACAATGTGATACAAAAGGTGGAGAAATGCATAAATAAAAGATTGTTTGTTTATCAATTATTGCTTAACAGATCTTTATGTCACATAGAATCTCAGATTTAAAAGGAACCATTGAAGCAATCTAGCCTATTAACACATAACTGAACAAGAATCCCCTCTAAAAACCTATCCTATAAATCTTAGTTTCAAAACCTTCAAAAATGGAGAACTTGCTACCTCCTGAAGCATATTATTCACTCAAGAGAGCACTAATGTTTAAAAAAGGTTTCCTAAAATCTAAATTTACTTCTTTGCACACCTTACAACTGTTACAATTAGTTCTGATCTCCAAGCCAAGCATAACAAATTTAATTTCTCTTCCATGAGAGTTATCAATACCAATATAACAAAAATATTGTGCACTAGATACAATATGAACTCCTCCTATATTTCTTTATCTGGATAATACAAAATAATTATCACCTAGTCTAGGTTCCACTTTTTGGCTACAAAGTACTATTCTATACTTTATTTACTATTTATGTGCAGGGTGTGCTGGTAAATGTTTAATAACTAGCTTTCTTAAGGGAAAAAAAATATTTCTGACACACTTTTAAGTTTAATCTGCATTAATACTTACTTTCCTGTTTAGAAAATCAACAAAACATTTAATCAATCCAATTGCTGATTTTCAAAATGAAAATGTTAGCTCTAAAAATTTAACAATTAGCACACACTGGGTGACTTTGACTTGGCAAAATCACTTACCATTTCTAGACTCCATTTGTCTCACCTAAAAAGTAAGAGTTTTAGAATGGATGATCTCTATGATCTCTTTCATTTTTAAATCTATTGATCTATAATTGGATATACAAAATGACCATAATATAGCATTGAACTTGTAGAACCATTAAACATTTAAGTTGAACAAGCTCTGTTGTACAATCAATCAGTAGCTACAATAGAAAACCTTGGAGACAAAAAACCATTAATAGTGTCACCAGATAAGAAATATGTCAAGAAATACAAATTATAGCCTGCTATCCCTAATAACAATGATACAAAATTTTTAAATAAAATATTAACCAATAGGCTACAACATATTTGAAATTCTTTATATTGTGACAAGGTTGAGTTTCTACCATGAATTCATGGTTGGTACAATATAAGGTTGATTAAAATTATTATATCTTTAAATGTAAATCAACACATGCTATGTTCATTTCTTTTTTCTGTTTTTTTTCTCTTTGATGGTTTTTCTTTTTGTGCTGATTTTTCTCTTCCAACGTGATTTACAAAGCAATGTCTTAAAATAAATAAATAAATTTTATAAAATATTATGTCTTAATAATATAAATGATAAAAAACCCTTTATGATTATATTAAAAATGTTTTAAGAGGCTTTTGAAAAGCCCATCTGGGGGCAGTTAGATGACACAATAGATAGGGCACCAGCCCTGGAATTAGGAAGAACTTAGCTGAAATCTGGCTTCAAACACTTAACACTTCCTAGCTGTACAACTCTGGGCAAATCACCTAACCCCAATTGCCTGAAAAAAAAAAAAAAAAAAAAGTGAAAAAAGAAAAACCTAATATCTGTTTCCATTAGAAATTTTAGACGTTATAGGAATAAATGCCTTTTCTTAATTTATTAAACAATATCTATTTAAATCCAAGAGTAAACATTATATGCAATGGGGGAAAAGTTAGAGATCTTTCCAATAAGATTAAGAATAAAGCAAGAATGTCTATTATTATCACTACTGTTTAATGGAGGATTAGGAAAGAAACAAGAAAAGAAAAAAAAAATTGATGGAATAAGCATAAGGAAAGAGGAAACAAAATTGTTATAGATTATAAAATGATATATTTAAAAATTTGAGAGAATTAACTTAAAATAAATTGTAACTCTGAATTCAGTAAAGTTTTAGGATATAAAATGAATGTACATGAGTCATCAGAATTCTTGCATATTACCAATAAACCCAGAAGGAAGCACTAGGAAATGAAATTGCTTTTAAAATAACTTCAGAAGCAATAATAATTTGGGGAATATATCTAGCACTATTCACCCAGAAATTTTATGAATCTAATGATAAATACTTTTTACAGAAATAAAGACAGACAAATAGAGAAATATTAATTATTTATAAATAGATCAAACCAACATAATAAAAATGATAATATTATGTAAAATAATTTACTTATCTAGTACTAATCAAAATGCCCAAAAATATTTATAAATCCTGAAGAAATAATGAAATTCATATTTTAGAAGACTAAAAGTAAGGAATTACTTTAAATAAATAATCATTTGAAATTAATAAATAACTTTTTGAAAGAAAAAATTAAGGTAAAAAATCTCAAGGATAATGAGGAAAAAAGTAGAAAGGAAAGGAGTTTATCAGGACCAGATTTCTAACTGTACTGCAAAATAGTAAACACTAAAATAATTTGACACTAGTAAAGAGAGAGGGAAGGAGAGAGAGAGAGGGAGACATAGGTGGAGATCAGTGGAACTAGTTATATAACATATAGCCACAAACAAAATAGCATAATGTTTGATTACTCCCTGAATTGTAGTTGCTGGGTGAGGGGGGGGGAAGGAACTCACTATTTGACTAAAACTACTGAGAAAAATGAATATTAGTCTGAAATAAACACCTTACACCATATACTAAAATGAAACTCCAAATGACACAGATAGAAAAAGTTACACATCCTAAACAAATTAGAGAGAAAAGGAAGAAATTATCTCTTAAATATACATATGGAGAAGAATCTGTGACTAAATAGGAATGATCATATAAGATAAAATAGATAATTTTGCTTATATATAATTAAATTTTTACATGAGCAAATCTAATGCAGTAAAAATTAGAAGGCAACAGATAATTAGTAAGAATCATTGCAACGAAATTTCTCTGATAAAGGACTTATTTCCAAGATATATAAGGAAATTATTTAAAGTCAATAAGACTAAGAGGGGCAGCTAGGTGGCGCAGTGGATAGATCACCAGCCTTGAATTCAGGAGGACCTGAGTTCAAATTTGCTCTCAGACACTTAACACTTCCTAGCTATGTGACCCTGGGCAAGTCACTTAATCCCAGACTCAGAAAAAACTTTAAAAATTTAATTTAATTTGATTTAAAAAAAAAAAAAAAAAGACTAAGAGGCATTCCCAAATTGACATACAGGCAACAGCTTTAAAAAAAAAAAAAAAAAAATTAAATAAGAAGCAATAACCATAATGAAAAAATGCTCTGATCACTAATAGAAAGATGCAAATTAAAGGGATTCTGAGGTTCTATCTCATATCAACCATTCTGGCAAAGAGGAAAATGACAAATGTTAGGATTGTAAGAAAATAAGCATACTTGTGCAAGTTGATTCATTCATTCTGGTGAGGATTTTGGAATTATGTCCATAAATTCAGCAAATTCCTTTCAACCCAGTTATACTACTGCTAGGCCTATATCCCAAGAAATTAAAGGAAAAAAAAAGAAAAAAGAAAAGAAAAGAATATATATATAACTCCTGTCTCAAAGTCCATTGGTTATCTTATTGATAGAGTATCTTGCCCTACATGAAGTATATGTATTTAGAGGAAAATTGGTGAAAAGAAGAAAATTTCAACCTTTACCCATCCTCTTTCAGAACTCTTCGACTAGTCCCTTTTGGGGATTCTTCCACTTGGAGTTCCCCTTCAGAATTTCTCAAATTTCAAGTCTTCAAGCATCAAGTGCTTTAGGAGAGAAGATGAAAAGAGGTCAGTCATATTTTAGGTTGCTGAAGGAAAAGACTCAAATTGATGAGATGAACAGGTAATGTCTAACATGTTCCTATATGTAGCTTGCTATGATAAAGACTTTGAGGAGGTTCTCTTTGGGTAAAATCTAAGATACTCTCTCAGTTTTTTTTTTCTCACTCCCAATGGGAGAGCTCCTTTACTCTGTTATTATCTACATACATACAAACATACATGTGTATATATAGACATACATACATATATACACATATGTATATATATGATTTCCTCTATGGCCTATTAGAGTGGTATCTTCAAGGATAGTATTAGACTCAAATTAGATAACAGAGGTAAAGCACTTTGAAAACCTTAAAGTTCCCTACTGGGCTTATATCCCAAAGAGATTTTAAAGAAGGGAAAGGAACCTGTATGTGCAAGAATGTTTGTGACAGCCTCTTTGTAGTGGCCAGAAACTGGAAACTATGTGGATGCCCATCAACTGGAGAATGGCTGAATAAATTATGGATATTATGGAATATTATTGTTCTGTAAGAAATGGCCAACAGGAGGATTTCAGAAAGGCCTGGAGAGACTTACATGAAGTGATGCTGAGTGAAATGAGCAGGACCAGGAGATCATTATATACTTCAACAGCAATACTATATGATGATTAATTCTGATGGATGTGGCCCTCTTCAACATTGAGATGAACTAAATCAGTTCCAATAGAGCAGTAATGAATTGAACCAACTACACTCAGCGAAAGAACTCTGGGAGATGACTATGAACCACTACATAGAATTCCCAATCCCTCTATTTTTGTCCGCCTACATTTTTTATTTCCTTCACAGGCTAATTGTACACTGTTTCAAAGTCTGATTCTTTTTGTACAGCAAAATAACTGTTTGGACATGTATACATATAATGTATTTAACTTATACTTTAACATATTTAACATGTATTTATTTCCTTCACAGGCTAATTGTACACTGTTTCAAAGTCTGATTCTTTTTGTACAGCAAAATAACTGTTTGGACATGTATACATATAATGTATTTAACTTATACTTTAACATATTTAACATGTAATAGTCAACCTGCCATCTGGGGGAGGGGGTGGGAGGAAGGAGGGGAAAAGTTTGAACAAAAGGTTTTGCAATTGTCAATGCTGAAAAATTACCTATGCATAAAATTTTTGTGATGATTAATTATTAATTTTTAGAAATGTGGAGAATTATGTCAAATTTATAAAAATAAGACCCATTCCCCAATTTATAAATTGTTAAGACGTTATGAACAGGCAGTTTTTCAGAAAAAGAAATCAAAGCTATCAATAATCATATGAAAAAATGCTCTAAATCACTATTGGTTGTTTTTTCAGTCATTTTTAGTCATGTTCAACTCTTCACAACTACATATGGAGTTTTCTTGGCAAGATACCAGGATGATTTGCCATTTTATTCTCCAACTCATGTTACAGAAGAGCAAACTGAGGCAAACAGGGGTTGAGTGACCTGCCCTATGTTATATAACTAGTTAGTAAGTGTCTGAGATCAGATTTAAACTCAGGAAGATGAGTTGTTCAGACTCCATGCCGCCTGACATTTTATTCCCTATGCCACCTACCTGCCTTCACTATTGATTAGAGAAATGTAAATTAAAACAACTCTAAGGTCATACCCACCAGATTGACCAACATGACAGAAAATGAAAATGACAAAGATTTTTAATCCAGTAATACCACTATTAGATCATATCTCAAAAAGAAAAAGGATTTACATGTACAAAAATATTTATAGCAGTTCCTTTAGTGGTAACAAAAAATTGGACATTGAGAGTTTTCCTGACAGTTTGGGTATAGCTAAACAAGTTATGGTATATGATTGTGATGAAATATTATTGTGCTGTAAGAAATGAACAGGGATGTTTTCAGAAAAACCTGGGAAGATTTATTTGAACTGATGCAGAATAAAGGATGAAGAAACAGGAGACCATGGTACATAGTAACAACAATATTGGAAGGATGATCAATTGTGAAAGAGTTAGCTAATCTGATTGAGACAATGAACCAAAACAATTCCAAAAGGCTCATAATGAAAAAATGCTCTCTACCTCCAGAGAGAGCACTGGTGAAATTTGAGTAAAAATTGAGGTATAATATTTTCATTTAATTTTCTTGCTTTTTTTTTTTGGCAACATGGCTAATGTAGAAATATGTTCTGAATGATTTCACATATATATAATTGAGATATAGCTTGCCTTTTCAAGGATGGGGAAGGGCTAGAAGAAGGCAGAGATTTGGAACTCAAAGTAAAAATTTAAAAATTAATGTTAAAAATAAGTAATTTTTTAAAAGAGTATGAGCTCCTTAAAAGCTGGGAATATCTTGCTTTTCCATTTGCAAATCCAGTGCTTTACACACAGTAAACTCTTTTTTTTTTTTTAAGATCTTTTTTTTTTTAATTTTTCTTTTATTTTTTTATAATTATAACTTTTTTTTTTTTTACAGTACATATGCATGGGTAATTTTTTACAACATTATCCCTTGCACTCACTTCTGTTCTGATTTTTCCCTTCCTTCCCTCCACCCCCTCCCCTAGATGGCAAGCAGTCTTATACATGTTAAATATGTTATAGTATATCCTAGATACAATCTATATGTGCCGAACCGAATTTTTTGTTGCACAGGAAGAATTGGATTCATAAGGTAAAGATAACCTGGGCCAAAAAACAAAAATGCAAACAGTTCACACTCATTTCCCAGTGTTCCTTCTCTGGGTGTAGCTGATTCTGTCCATCATTGATCAGTTGGAACTGAATTAGATCTTCTCTATGTTGAAGATCTCCACTTCCATCAGAATACATCCTCATACAGTATCATTGTTGAAGTATATAATGATCACCTGGTTCTGCTCATTTCACTCAGCATCAGTTCATGTAAGTCTCTCCAATCTCTCTGTATTAATCCTGCTGGTCATTTCTTTCTTTCTTTCTTTCTTTTTAATAATATTATCCCTTGTATTCATTTTCCCAAATTATCCCCCCTCCCTCCACTCCCTCCCCCCCCCATGACAGGCAATCCCATACATTTTACATCACACAGTAAACTCTTAATAAATGCTTTTTGGCTAAAAAAAGAAACTACAAAGGATTATGCATGTTTAACTTATATTGGATTGTTTGCTGTTGGGGTGGGGCAGAAAGGGAGAAAAATTTGGAACATAAGATTTTGCAAAGGTGAATGTTGAAAACTATCTTTCCATGTGTTTGGAAAAATAAACTTCCATTTTAAAAAACTATATATGGGATAAATTGGAAACTATCAACAGTTAAGGGAGATTAGGAAAAGCTTCCGTAAAAAGTAGGGTTTTAGGAAACTAGGGGAGCTAGAGAAGCTAGGAAGCAGAGATGATAATGAAGAGCATTCTAGGCATGTGGGTTAACCAATGAAAATACCCAAAGTGGGGAAATTTAGTACCTTTTGGAGGCCATTGTAATGAGGAGTTCTTGCAGGTGATGAGAATAAGATATAATAAGACTGGAAAGGTAGGGAGAGTCAAGTCATGAAGGGCTTTGGATACCAATAGCAGTCTATATTTGATCTTGGAAGTAATGAAGAACCACAGAAGTTTCTTAGGAGGAGTGATATGCTCAGAACTATGCTTTAAGAAAGATGATTTCAACAGCTGAGTGGAGGATTGATTGTGATAGAGATAAAATTGGAGGCAGGAAAACCAATCAGTAAACTACTGCAATAGTCCAGGTTGAGGTTATGAGGACCTGTCCGAAGGTATTGGCAGTGCCAGAGGAGAGAATGGAACATAGGTGAGAGATTTTAGGAAGGTAAAATTGACAGATTTTGGCTATAGATTGGCTAGGGGTACAGGTGGGAGAGAGGAAGTAAGAAGCTGAGGATGACATCTAGGTTATGAGCCTGAGTGACTGAGAGGATGGCCACCATTATATACTTATATAAAGACTCCCATGGCATGGGAGAGACTGGCAGAGGACCGCCCAGCAAGGCATGCCCTCATCACAGAAGGTACTGTTCTCTACAAGCATTGCAGAATTGAAGTAGGTCAGAAGAAATGCAAGATACACAAAATTAGAGTCTACACTCCAAATGCTCATAGGGA
Organism: Sminthopsis crassicaudata; assembly: GCF_048593235.1. Lineage (NCBI taxonomy): Eukaryota > Metazoa > Chordata > Mammalia > Dasyuromorphia > Dasyuridae > Sminthopsis > Sminthopsis crassicaudata. Next base: position 226,597,336 of record NC_133618.1, on the reverse strand, counting down.
CTATTTGTGGCCAATCTGTGACAGAGCATTCCAAGCTCATATTGGCGGGTCAGCCTATGTTTAACTTAAGGATGTCAACCAACCAACTATATACTTATATATATACACATATATATATACAAACATATCTGATATTAAAATATATGTATATATCATGTTTTAATTGTTTTGTCAATTAGATTGTTAATAGTTCATAATTATCCATTTAATTATGTTATTTAGTTGTCATCATATTTTAATAATTTTAAGCTTTAATAATTTTTGAGACATCTTAAATTTCTTTGATGCTACTGATTTCTTATTCTACAACATAACCAAGGCAGTGGCACCAACTACATATCACATAAGATTTGCCAGGTACAATTCAAGGAGTGATTATAAGGTCTCAAAGTAGGCTCCAGCCTTTCTCAAATCTAAATCTTTTGATAAGATACTTGGAATTCTCTCCCCCTGTTACACAGTCCTCCATCCTTGCTATATTAAAAGTCAACTTTTCCAGAGAGGAAAAGAGGGTGTGGTCTTGGATATGTGAGTGGAGGGAAAGGATTCTGATCAATCTTATCAAAAAATTTAGATTTGGGGGCAGCTAGATGGTGCAGTGCATAGGGCACCAGCCTTGAATTCAGGAGGACCCAAGCTCAAATCTGGTCTCAGGCACTTAACACTTCCAGCTGTGTGACCCTGGGCAAGTCACTTAACCCCAGCCTCAGGAAAAAAAAAAAAAAAAAAAAAGAATTTAGATTTGGAAAAGGTATTTTTGTCATAGTGAGCCCTGGAATATTTGTGCCTTTCCCCTCCTTTTATTATCTAAGAAAAATAGTGTTAACCCTAAGGGTTTAGTCCTATGGACAGAGTGTGTAGGGTATATACTTTAATGTCTTCAAAATGTTAGTATTTTGCACCTCATTTTATTAGTGAAGTTTAGTTGTTAATTTTTTTAATATTTACTTAAATTTTAGGGTTTTTTGGCTTGTTTAAATGAAAATTATTGTCCTTTATTGTTGAATATTCAACAAATATTCACCTTAAATGAGTAAAAATAAATAAAATTTCCTGGATCCATGACAGCTGTTCTGGCCTATTCCTAAGGAAATATGAAATGTTTGCAAATCCACTTTGCCACTTTTAATGCATTATTATCAATTCCAGTTTATTCTGGTATGAAGCTATGATTTCATTGGTGTAGGGACCTTCTTCTAGTGAGGAAACCCCCTCCACCAAAACATATTGGAAACAGTTCTAAAATTTTGAGTCTTTGGGAGTCACTAGTGGTTATTCTGTAAATATTTACCCTTTTTCCACATCATCATTATGTAAGTTATGTGAAAGGGGAGGAGAGAAGAAGGGAAGAGACATCCTTATTGATGCTGAGAGCTGAGGCAACTGGAAGAGAAGAGAAAAAGGTAAGGAGTATTGGGGGAGGGAAGATTTCCCTTCATCTTACTGTGGGAAGACTGCAGATATTAGACTACTATTTAGCAAATTGCTAGTCTCCCCTGAGAAGCTAGTAAACTGTGTACTACAGAGTCATAAAGTTCAACAAGAAATGTGTGTGCAAGGTATAGAGACACATATTTCTGAACATTGGCCATTGTGTACATTCATTGTACTTACTTTTGCTTATTTTTGACTTGGGATGAAAAATGCTATCTACAGCCAGAGAAAGATATCTGGAGACTGAATATGGTTCTACAGTTTAATGTTTTGTTTTTGTTTTGTTTTCCTAGTGCTTAAATTTTTTTTTTTAATTCACAGGGAAAAAAAAAAAAACTTTTACTAAAAGAGTATATTTAGTTAATGACAGATCGACACTCATCATCACCACTAATTTTACATGTCTTTATGTATTATATAATCTCCTTCCCATTTTTATTCAGTTTCCTGTCTTTTAATGATACTTAATTCTATGATATTAGGAAACTGAAAATCCAATCTAACAAGCATGTGCCAGGCACTAGGCCAAGCCATGGGAATACAAAGCATAGTTTCACAAAAAGTGAAGTGTTTGTCCTCAAGGAACTTATATTCTACTGTTGGCCTGGGAGAATGGTAGGGGAGGGCAGGGAAGGGAGTCAGGGAAGCAACATGTAATCAAAGAAATATACACTGGATAATTTGAGGAGGAAAAAAGTGGCAGTTCAGGGAACAAGAAAGGCTTCTTTTGGGGATATGCCACATAGACAGAGTTTTAAAGAAAGCTATTCTAATACCAATTGTGGCTGTTGTTTTCTTCCTGAGTTCAAATCTGGTCTCAGATACTTACTAGCTGTGTGACCCTGGGCAAGTCACTTAATTACATTTGCTTTAGTTTTCTCATCTGTAAAACGAGCTGCAAAAGGAAATGGCAATCCACTCCATATCTTTGCCAAGAAAACCCTGAATGGGATCACAAAGAGTCGGAACCCTACTGAAAAATGGCTTAACCACAATTGAGGTTGAAAAAGATAATAAATATCCATTATCTCATTTGATTCCAGTAACTGGTATTATTTTGCAAATGAGGAAACTGAGACAAATAAAGGCTGTGATCTACCCCGAATCATGCAGTCAGTAAATATTTGATCTGAGAAATGATTACAGGCTCAGCATTCCATCCGGTGTATCTTTGCTTCTGCCTAAGAGAGAAGAAAGCAAGAACTTACCAAACATAGGAGATAGTCTGTGCAAAAGCATAGAAATTAGAAATGGATATGGAATATCCTACAGAGAAAGTAGCAATTAATCCTGTTTGATTGGGATATAGAGAACATGAAGGGGTGTGATGTGCAACTTGATCAGACAGGCTGTTTTTCCAATTTTCTTGGGTAATATCTCTGGGCTAAGAGAATGAAAACATACCCCACCCCTTTTTCAGGGTTTATCCCAAGAGAGCCTCTGAAAGGAAAGTTATATTAATGATGAAAAGAATAAACAAGGAAAAGAGCCCCTTGTCCTCCTATTTTGACACATCTTTGTCCCTAGACAATCAGGAACTGTAGGGAATCTATTGCTTCTCTATCTCTATCCTTAAATGGATTCTGAAGAGATAGGTGATGTATGGTAGTTTTCAGTTCTCTTACAAGGTCCTTGGAGACATCCCTCAATTCTACTAAGCAGCCACATGGGTAAAATAAGCACTCTTGACTCTAATTAACAGCTGTGCCAAATCTGGGACAATGCTTCAGGCATAGCCCAAAAGCATCAACTTCTCCCTCTTCTTTTTTAGCAGAGATGGCAGAGCTGAAACTGGAAAATTATCACTGGGACATGCAGAATTCTGAAAAAAAAAAAAAAAAAAAAAAAAAAGTCTGGGAAGCCCAGGGCTTTCTGGGTAGCATATGTGAATTTCGGGGAAAATAATCATTCCAATTTTCTCAGTTCCAGTATGAGATCACTAGATGGTGCCCAGGAGGGAGCAGGAAATGCTAAGGGAATTCAGTGTCTCAGCTGCACTACTTCCAGGAGGCTTCTCAGAGTCGCCACTGCCACAAATCAGAGACTGGCTTTCTGTCTTGAAGGGAAAAGCAAAAAGAACGAATTACTTGGAAGGCATCAAGATTCAGTGTCTCGGGAGCCAGAAGATCTGTGTTCAAGTCAAGAAACATTTAATTTCTTACTATGTGCCAGGCACTGTGTTAAATGCTGAGAATATAAATATAAGCAGAAAGAAAGATAGTTATTGACCTCAAGGAGCTTATTCACATAAACACATACAAGGAAGCTGAAAAGGGGAGTCGGGGAGGGAAGGGAATGAAGGCACTCTTCTGGGGACATGGTAGAGAATGTGCAATTCAGCAGTAAAGCCTGGAGAGAAATGAAGATATAGATGGCCCAGGAATCCTCCTAAAAATATGTTGTAGGAGGAATCAGCCAATGAGAGAAAGAGATCAAGGATACTTCAGGTGTAAGAAGTCCCAGAATGTATGGGTGAAGAAGTTTCTATGGCATGGCAGCAAAGTTCCAACTGTCCAGAATACAGCCTGGAGTTCAAATCCCACTTCTGCCACCTAGCATACGTACCTCTGATAACAACTGTTATATAGGCATTGAATGATGCTCTCTGTGACTTTGGATAAGTCATTTAGCTCTGATTTCTTCATAACAGGAAGGGCTTGGACTAGGTAGATGGTCTTTGATGTTCCTTATAGATCTAGGGATCTGTCATATTTTTCACAACCATTAAGTTGGAAAAGTATTCAAGACTTCCTTACTTTATAAGAAATGATCAACAAGATGATTTTAGAGAGGCCCAGAGAGACTTATATGAACTGATGCTGAGTGAAATGAGCAAGAGCCAGGAGAACATTGTACATGGCAACAAGAAGACTATACAATGATCAATTCTGATGGACATGGTTCTCTTCCACAATTAGATGATTCAAACCAGTTCCAACTGTTCAGTGATGAAGAGAATCAGCTACACCTAGAGAGAGGACTGTGGGAACCGAGTGTGAATCACAACATAACATTCTCACTCTTTCTGTTGATGTTTGCTTGCATTTTGTTTTCCTTCTCAAGTTTTTTTTTTTCTTTCTAGATCTGACTTTTTCTTGTGCAGCAAAATAACTGTATAAATAAGTATATAGATTTCGGATTTAACATATATTTTAACACATTTAACATGTATTAGACTACTTGCCATCTAGGGGAGGGGGTGGGGTAAGGAGAGAAAATTTTGGAACAGAAAGTTTTGCAAGGGTCAATGTTGAAAAATTACCCATGCATATGTTTTGTAAATAAAAAGCTTTAATAAAAAAAATAATAAAAGGAAAGGAAAAGCAAAAAAATTTTTAAAAGACTTCCTCACACTAACTTCTTCACCCTTTCCAATTTAGATCATAGATTTAGAACTGTGAGGAACTTGAAAGGTCATCTAAGCCAATCCAAATGATTTATAATGAAGAAAATAAAAGTTTTCACCAGAAAGGTGAATACCTAAGATCACACAG